>NW_026935034.1:0-6143 GCF_032062105.1 Saccostrea cuccullata
TACTATTTAGTCATTATATACTACTTCTTTTCATTATATGCAATTACTTTTCATTATATGCTACTACTTTGTCATCATATGCTACTACTTTGTCATTATATGCTACTACTTTTCATTATATGCTACTACTTTTCATTATATGTTACTACTTTTCATTATAAGATTATACTTCAACATTATATGAAGATGATTTTAAATAAGTATAACATCGGGATCGGGATACCGTAATCTAGTTTAAGGGAAAATGACGCAAAATTGTGAAAACGCGATCACATTGAAAAGCATCCTCGAGGAACTAAAGATGGGTCCGCGGGTGATGGATAGATTTGTAGAAGAGAGAATAGATGTTCATAATATTTTAAGCTTGAGCGATGTTATTGAGCAGTTCTGGAATTACTACTATTGGCGATCGAATTCGTCTCCGAGAAATGGTCAAATGCAAGACCGAGAGAAGTTCAAACACCTGTGTGCGTCCAACAGCGTATCGGCTAACCTAGAGACATATCTGTCTCTATTGAACGGACAGCTAACGTTGCTGCTAAATGTTATATTTTGAATAAAGATATGTCAGTAAAAACTTATTACTGGATCAAATAAAGTTTATTTCAGGAGAAAATATGTATTTAAATTTACATTTAATTCACTTAAATATAAGAAATAACCCTCCTTTTTGTAAAAAATCTTGAATGCTGCGAATTTGTAACCAAGGAAACCATCTTGGATTTGGGACGTAGCATTAAATATTTATGCTAGGGGTGCGTTCACTATCGTGTTGGCTAACCTAGCAGCTAAGTAGTAGATATCTATCTCGATTGAACGGACAGCTAACCTAGCTGCTAAGTGATAGATTTTGAATAAAGATATATCAGTAAAAACTTATTACTGGAACAAATAAAGTTTATTTAAGGCGAAAATGTGTATTTAAATTTACATTTAATTCACTTAGATATAGGAAATAACACTCCTTTTTGTAAATATCTTGAATGCTGCGAATTTGTAACCAAGGAAACCATCTTTGATTTGGGACGTAGCATTAAATATTTACGCTACCTCTCCATACGTAGCAGTTAGGTTAGCTGTCCGTTCAAGAGCGTAGCTTTACGTAGCATTTACGCTCTTGAACGCTCCCTAGCTCTCCATACGTAGCGGCTAGGTTAGCTCTCCGTTCAAGAGCGTAGCTTTACGTAGCGGCTATGTAGCAGCTAGGCTGTTGAACGCACCCGGTGGCGGATTTGAGGGCAAGCGGTAAATCTAGTCTTCCCGACGGTCCCGGATTTAGGATTTTTAGCGATTTCTTTTTATTGGTGCACAGAATTTATTCAAATTTTTATAGGTTTAAATGAATTCATTAATGCATAAGAACATCAGGAAACATGCGTATTTATTACTGAATCAGCAGTAGTAGCATATAATGACAAATTAGTAGCATGAAATGACAAAGAAGTAGCATATAATGACAAAGTAGTAGCAAATAAGGACAAAGTAGTTGCATATAATGTCAAGTAGTAGCATATAATGACAAAGTAGTAGCATATAATGACAAGTAGTTGCATACGAGGGCTGTTCAATAAATAATGTCTTCGGTGCTCAGAGAGAGGCAAACGACGCTTTTCAATGATTTAGTCTTCATGATTTTACTAATTAATCTCTTTTAATTCAAACACATGTCCGTAACATTTTTTATCCACTTTCTGATTCTTTTTGGGTATGACCCTTAGTATACTGGAAAATAGCAGATCCAATAATTTCCTGGACTTATTGTTTTATTCTGAAAGGTGGTTTTTTTTTCAAGTTTGCAAATAGAAACAAGTCAAAAGTTCAAAGATCTGGCAAGTTAATGTGAAAAAACATAAACTTTCTGTTTATCCCGAAAACCCCTTTACTCTTCAGGGCATGCGGATTTGGACGTTGTCATGAAGAAATTCAATTTAGTGGATTCCTAATTCTGGGTCCTTCCTCTAATAAACCGTTCGATTTTTTTTGCAAAAAAATGCTTTCTAGACTCCTTCAGATATCACACTGTCTCCCCGAATACGAATTTGAACAACAATAGTTACAATACCACTAATATTTAAGAAAATTGCATATAAATCTGTGTTTGTGCTCTTGCAATTCTTTGCTTTTGTCAGACCTTCGCCGTTTTTATCTAGCACATCTTATGGTAAATTTTGTTTTGATGATTTTAAGCAATAGATTCATGTTCCAATATCTGTTTGAATATAAAACAAACTTGGATAACTACAATTACTGATATTTTAAAATAATTGTAAAGACTTTCGTACACGCTGTCGTTTTCACTCATTTATTCAAAATATAGGGTGACCTTTGAGTACCAAGCTTTTTTACTGTCAAACGTTTCTTTAAAAATCAGTAAATTACTCCCGATATGATGTCTATCAAATTTTCTATGCGTCTTAAAGTCAATCATACATCATCAAATATTATTTGTTGAAATTTGGCAAACGGTATATAAGTTGTTATAATTTTTGTTCGGAAGGAGGGTACCCATTTTTGATGCCCATTATATAATTTTTTATCATTGAAATCCACCTGCTCATTTGTCTATAAATCAGGCATCGGTTGCTATAAATGACACATATTTCATTGAATATTTCGTTGGGATCTTTAACAAGTTTTACAGCAGCTTTAATGTAGCCTTTATTTTCACCGTAGTTTACGGATTCCTTACCATTCATTTATAATGCAGTGTCTCGAAAAGCCCTTGTTTCCGAGCTTCTCACGATGAAATTATGTGATGAAAAGTGGTCACATAAACTGTTATAAATTCAGTAAAGATTCAATAATGAGAGAAAATCAAGTTTAATGTCATATGATATCTGTATTGTATGTCGTACAGTTCAGGACATTATTTATTGAACAGACCTCGTATAATGACAAATACCATCATATAATGACAAAGTACCAGCATATAATGACAAAGTACCAGCATACGAGGGTTGTCCGGTAAAATCGTGGACAAGTTATCTAGTTTGAAAAATAATCATCACTGCGTTCTGAAATTTTCACTACTCTTTAGTGCATATTTTATGAATATACAGAGCAAATTTCAAATAGATATATGCATAAATAAACAAATTGTGAGATTTTATGTTATGTATTGTATCGCCCTACGGCGCAAGGATGATAACGTCAAAGTGTCTAAAACAGCGTCAAGTTTCATCGTTGCTAAAAATAAAGTTGGATAAGTCCCACTTAATTTTAGAAATTCCATTGATTCACATACTTGAGTCTATAAACAGTTGAGGAACCAATATGGCACACACATGCAATCTTCTAAAGATTTATTAGCAAGTTACGGACAGTATTCTCACCATCATTCAACTAATAGAGAATGTTATATCAACGGTCGACATTGACAGTGTCTTCGCTATTACAATAGCAGTTTGTCCGTATATATTGTACTACCTGGGGATTCGATCAAAAAGACTTCGCTAAGAAAACTTCCATTTCATTTGTATACTAAAGATCTGGCGATATTTTTATATTTTTTTCTCTGTTTTCATTTAAAGTCTCTTAAGGTGTCACTACATCTAAATTAAACTGAACTCCTCTCCGGTGCGCCCTGACGTCATCAAATGTCGCCATTTTTCGTGTATTGTGTTTACCACTTTACCATTTCGAATGCTCGGGAAACTGCCAAAAATTAACCAAATGCCTTGAAAGTTTTAAAAAGATGACAAAATTGATTAAGGAATCGAATTAGGATAATTTTCATCCCATTAAAGCAGATCAGAACTGAAATTTCACTGAGGTTGGGGGGGGGGGCTTGAATTTTAACCACCCAGGGGATCATGATTTGAACGTGCTAGAATCTACACTAACTGAGGATGAATCCATATAAATATTACTAATCATGGCTTTGAAGTACTTGAAAAGAAGATTTTAAAAGGTTTCACTATATATTCCTATGTAAAACTTTGGTCGGCCATTTTGGCCCAACCCTAGCCCCAGGGGTCATGATTTGAACAAATTTGAACCTACACTACCTAAGGATAACTTCACATGAGTTTCATCTTTCCTGGCTCAATGGTTCTCGAGAAGATGATTTTTAAAGATTTTTCCTAAATATTCCTATGTTAAACTTTGATCAGCCATATTGGCCCGGTGTGTTCCCGTTTTGCACATATTTGATAATTAGGTATAAACAATAGGTGTGAAGTGTGTTTTGATAGCAATTATAGTCTGATTTCTGGTTAGGATTTACCTGTGAATACCTGATTTAGCTTAATGTATTCTTAAGAAGTTTAATACAATTTTATAAGCATTGTATTAAAATTCTATATATATACATGGGAAAAATTTGATTTTATTGAATATTTTGTAAAATAAATTATTAATATTTATTTTTAAAGTCGAATTTCTTAAGAAAAGGATACTTTTCAATCTTTTTACTTTTCAATCATGATAAAATCCTAAATGAATTAAAGATACCAAAAAAAAAAAAAAAAAAAAAAAAAAAAAAAAAAAAAAAAATTAGAGAATAAAAATTAATTTGAAAATAATGCCGAAGCCCAGAAGGTCTTAAGATCATGAGATAAGTAATGGATATATGCCGAATACTGTTCTATATGTAAAATTATCAGACTGTTTGAGGCCCGTTAGGGCCGAAAACTGTCTGATAATTTTACATATAGAACAGTATGAGGCATATATCTTACTTAAAACATTGCCATTTAAATGTCCAAAAGTTACCTGGAGGAGTCCGATAATAACACAATGGGAGTTTAGGCATCAATTGTTTTTTACCCGTCTAATAAGTAGACAAAAGAAAAGAGACAGTAAAAACAGTGGGTGGACTCTTGTTTCATTTAATTCATTCAATGGCAGTCGTTTAGATAAGCAGGACAGGGGTCCGGTGGGGAAGGATTTTTTTGTGTTTTGGAACATTTTTATTTATTTTGTGTATAAATTGACCTTGATACAGTTTTTTTTTCTTTTGGTGAAATTATTACCGTCACCATGGAAAGTAAAAATGCGGATATTCATCCTGGAGTTTTATTTTATATAATGGAAATTCTCAGGTTTTACAAGAGCAGCCATTTGGAAACAATCCTTATAAAAAAAATGCTTTGCCGATTATTTCTCAGAAATGGATTTAAATTCGCTTATTCAAAGTGCTGTATCAAAAACACTTAAAAGATGGGAGGTATTAATTTTGAGGATGGTTTAAACTCGATTTTTTCATGGATTTGCTATTTTGTAGCAACTTTATAATTTCCGTGCGATTGCTTTCCCTGATTTTTTTTCCTAATTTTTTTTTTGGGGGGGGGGGGGGGCATATTTAACTTATTCCACTCTTCTTTTTGTTTTTAAATACCGTCCGATTTTGTTATCATTGCCGTCCGATAATATATTATCAGACTGGTAATTATTATTATTGGACGGCTACAGGTAAATTTTTAGACTGCAAAAACAAAGCCATGACGTCACAGCAATGTTTTAATTATAACATCAAAGTGACTATATTAAATACATAAACTTTGTATTTATTCTCTTATTTTTTCACTGTAAGTTCACCTTTAACCTACTTACTTAGTATGGTATAGACTATAGCAATTAAGTGATTATCTCACCTGGTCTAATTCCCATTTTTCACACATTCTTTAATTACCTGTAATTCAAATGTGTGCAAAACGGGAACAAACCATTGGCCCCACCCTACCCCCGGAGGTCATGATTTGAACAAACTTGAATCTACACTACCTGAGGATGATTCCACATGAGTTTCATCTTTCCTGGCTCAGTGGTTCTTGAGAAGAAGATTTCTTAAAAATGCCATTAATTTTTCTCTAAGTCTAATTATCTCCCCTTAGAACAAACTAGAATCCCCTTTACCGAAGGATACTTTGTAGCAAGTTTGGTTGAAATTGGCCCAGTGGTTCTTGAGAAGAAGATGAAAATGTGAAAAGTTTACAACTACGACAACAACGACGACGACTACAGACAACGGACAAATTTTGATCAGAAAAGCTCACTTGAGCCTTTGGCTCAGGTGAGCTAAAAATTGTAACTTTGGATTAAATTCAGCATACCTTGGAAATTATACAACATTTTGGCATGGATTTAGGTAGAAATGTAGATTGTTTATAATCACATAGAAATATATGAATAGAGAGTATAAT
>NW_026935035.1:0-6166 GCF_032062105.1 Saccostrea cuccullata
TAATATATTTAATTTAAAAAAAAAATAACAAAACGGCAATGCAAATGTATCCAGGTCTCTGTAAATTTGAAAAAAAAAAGAACACAAAAACCATCATTCATGGAGATTTTTTTTAGATGTAATAACATTTGGTATCTTTAAAAGTAAATTGTCAATTATTTAGGCATTTGGCATTGTTTAGTGTTCTAAAACATAGTTTACAATATTTCAAAGATATTTTGGCCGAGAACTGTGATACTTTAAAATTTAGGACCGCAGAACCATATGCATCCCTTATTCATAATAATTAACATAATTTATGTACAATTGTCTTTTCTGTAGATCTTTTGGAAGTCTTATGCTTGTGGAAGGTTTTAGGCCAACAGTCACTTTTGATTGTTATTGTTATGAAACAGGACAGATCTCGGAACACAACAGAGCTATATAAAATATGAAAAATGCATAGCACAACCAGTCACATTGGAAACATTACAGAGCATTTAGATTTTAATATACATGTATAAGGAATATATTCTATGTGTTTGAGATTTTTTTTTTTTTTTTTGATTTTAAGGAAATCTTTCTACAAGAAAAGAGACACTGAAAGTACTGTAGATCACTAAATTTTCGCAACACCTTATTTTCGCGAGATAGCCATTGACTCTTTCACGAATTGTTGTTTTTAAGCGGTTAGCTAGCTAACCGCTTTATGGCATGGGCTCCAAAAAACCGGAAAATTCCATAAGGCGCTACCTATCGACATCGCTTTATCGCATGTAACCTTATCCTTCTGCAACCAAAACCGGAAACTTCCACAAGGCGCTACCTATCGACAACGGTAACTTCAGCAAAGCGCTTCCTATGATTTGTATACTGTTGGCGTAATACGCCCCCTGGTAAAAGATTGACAATATGCTGTGTACGAAGAATGGCTATTATAACGATTATATCGAATTAAAACATTTTTGTGACGTCACCTTTTGTTAAACCTGGTTCAATAAATTTGTTATTGTCCTGCACCCCGTTCAATAAGTTACCTGTAGGTGTCCAATAAGATTCAACTTATTGGACAGGTACAGGTAACATTCAAATGAGAACAAAGGGCGAGGCAAATAAATAAACAGCACTTAAAAGACAATGACAAATCAAACAATTTAATAATGTAGGAAATTAGTAGCGTTAAATATTAACATTTCACAAGAAAATGTCACAAATAATCCACAGTGAATTGAATGTCTCACATTCATTATTGAAGACTTATCCGTGGCTCCGATCATAAATTTCCTAAATTTCCTAAATTCAGCGTTCATTAAATGCTATATATATTAGATTCATTTCACAATGATCGATCCATGGAACATATATAGAATCCAAGGGACACAAGATGAATGAGAAGCATACACACAACCTTGGGCTTTTTTGCTTATTTAAATATCCACTTTTTCTGCATTTAGCACAAAATTTCGCTCATGAAATTCCAACGGAATCTGTAGTAATTTCGATCGATATTCTATGAACATTTTTCCACCTAGGCCCGCGTTGTTTTAGCAAGTGTCTGTCGCTGTTTTAAGGGATGGCTGGAGTAAAATCCTTCCGAGTTCGAAACCTGCACACAGAAGAGTAACCGTTGCATTAAAACAAAAATCATCAGAAATCCCAGTTTAATAGAAAATGCTTAAACAGTGGTTGGAGTAAAGTCCTTCAAATCTTATTGTTTTACAAAAATTACCTGTTAACAGAAACTGTTTCTTGCAAATTCCGATACATAAGAATATATATATGGTAGAAAACTTGAACTGAGGCATCTTGGTGTAATCGATAAATGGCATCGTCAAAACTGCTGATTCTGAAAGTCTTTTTTCAAAATTAAAATGTACGTCGTCATCCGTGGTGGTTGCGTTGTAAAATGAATAAATTGTAAAGAATTTAGTAGAACTGACTTTTACGCATGCGTAGTATGGTTAAAAAAATGTCGCAATGCGGATAAATAAGACTAAACAAAGTTAATGTTCATATTTATTGATATAAAACACCTCTCGATGATTCCTACTATTTATAAAGAGAGAAGGAAAACCAAAACTGGTTTTCTTTGGCCTTACTTGATGAACAGTGCCAGGTAGCCATCCAAGCAGAACGAGACCTTACCTGTGACTGTCCAATAAGTTAACAATGGAAGTGTTCGACAGTGGAGAAATGTTTTAAGTAAGTTATAAGCCGAAAACTGACCATTATGTCAGATATTAGACTCACCTCGGCGCTAACGCGCCTCGGGTCGTCTAATATCTGACATAATGGACAGTTTTCGGCTTATAACCATTACTTCTTATTAGTATTTACCAAAGCATTGACAATACTTAGAACACTAACTTCAAAGAACTGAGAATTTCGTCCTTATTACATGTACATAGTGCGATCGCGATTTATAGCAACTGTTAGTTTACTTTTGAAAGTTGAACGATACGGTTAATTATACAGCAGGTTGAAGGTTATTACAGACTGCAAAAACATCAGCAAATCTCTCGATCGAGTTTGATTTTCCTTGCCAAAGTATTAAGAAACACCATTTATTAAGTCAAGTCATACCTGAAAAACATTTTTATAAAAACACCGAATACATCTGCAAGTTTTACACTTTTTGTAACGTTTTTATGGAAACAATAGGATTGCCTCCACAATGAAACGTTTGTTTTCTTCTCTGTCTAATAAACAGTTTTAAAAGCTCAGCTCCCAGAGGTAAATTCTCTGCTCCGTCTTTGATAATTTATTACATGTACAAACGATCATAAGGGATCACTTACTTTTAGTTTTGAAAAAAATAATGGGGCACTTAAAGTAGTAAATTAATTTTGAAAAAAAAATGGATAAATATTTATTAATTTTAATCGGCATTGTGACCCTCTTCTAAAAATCAACCGATATTATTATTCACAGAAGAATGAGGTATGAAAAATCTTGGCAATTAGCAAAAATTTAAAATTTATACTTAGGGGAGATCCGTCCAATTCTTGACACGGGGTAATTCCGGACAAATAATACAGTCTTTCTCTTTTGTCTTATTTTTCGGTAATTCTGTATGGTTGATTAAAAATGTTTATTTATAAGTTTTGAAAATTTGATCAATTCCTAGGGAACATATTATTAGCTGTGAAAATACTTTTTAAATTTGAATTTGTCCAGTTTGTCGATCATTATTTTGAGCGTTTGAGAAGAATTAAATTAAGATACAGGTGTTTAGAGGCACATTGATAGAAAAGAAATCAGTGTATATTGTTTAACCGACATATTGAAGAAAGTGACACTGATAACTTCTTAAGTTACACTGACTTTTTGTGTACATTTGAATTTTTAAATACTAGTATTTTTTGATTAGACAACTTTCCTTTTCACATGTTTTATTTGAGAGCAATATTGCATGAAGAGTATATGGCAAATACACATTATGTCCTTACCTAGACATATTGTGCAAGACTTCTTCTAAATGATTCTCATATACCATTTACTTTATTCGAACATTTACTTGTTTGAAAAGTCAATAAAGTACATTTCATAAAGCTTGATAATCTTGTTTACTCGCCAGTCGTAGTTCATAATATTACTAAACGGAAGTATTCAGTATCTGTATAAAAATACAGAATGATCAATGATCGATTTAAGAAGAAAAGCTGACTCCTGAAAGTTCAAGAGGTGGGATCCGTTGCCTAGAAGAAGTAAGCATCCCTCGTTGACAGGTTATACCCGCGATGAGCCTACACAACTGGAGCTCTTTGATATCAATTCATTTACAAAGTCTCTGCTCAGTCATCCTTTTTTCTCTGACTAGCCAGCTGTAGATCTACACTACTCCAAATCCATCATTCTAAAGAATTTAATTTGTCATATTTTTAGTTGTTTGCTATATTAGGCTTTACAATTACCTAACTTCAGATTCAATAGAGCATGAAAGACAATTAAATTTTCAACATCAACATAATTGTTTTCATCCAGAAAACGATAGGATGCCACCAAGAGAGAACTTTTAAAAATGCACTTCCTGTCTTTCAAACTGAAGAAATCTCCTGTTTAAATTTTGAAACATGCATTTCAATCTAATTAAAATTTATTTAAACGTTCCAAATCCGCTACTGCTTCTCAAACATCTAACATCCCATTCGGGGTCACATCAGAGTGACCTTTCGATTATGAATACATGTACTAGTAAACACAAAAACTTTGGCCATGTAGATTCAAGCCTCGGTAAACAATTCTCAGATTAATTCCACGGCTACATATCATCATTATTGATACTGTCTTACGTTGAATTAAGGTAATTTTGGAATCAATTTCATGTATAGTCTGCAGTCTGGCATCTGCACTGAATAATGCAAACGAAAGAGCACAAACTATACAAGATACCCACACGTCATACATAACACAGCTTATGCAATGCATATTTTGTTTACTACAAAACTCCTCGGGTATTTTGGTTCGGTGGTGAAAACAAGAAACCCATCTGAACTATAAGCCAAGATTTCGGAGGAACCGTTTTCTTTGGCTAATCGAAGATTCACTCTTACATGACCCCAAATATGATGTTGTTAGATGTTTGAGAAGCAGTAGCGGATTCGGAACATCTAATTTTAATTAGATTGCATCCATCTGTCACATCAGTTTGGAATGTTATTGGTTTTACTATTAAGTAAAGTATTACAAAAACAGAATGCCTGTTATTTTTTCTCTGATAACATTGGACAAAGATATGCATACTTAAATATCATCATTTCATGCACTTTTTTCGGTACATATTGGATGAAAGCATGCTAACCGCTTTTCAGTACTTTCAGTACTTTGATTCCTCTATATAATCGTAAGGAATACTTTTAAACGCGAGAATGAAATTTTCGCGACGTCATTGTCTCGTGTAATTTCGCGAAAATAAAGTTCTTGCGAATAAAATGTGATTTACAGTACTTACCTTCAAATGGATGCTTTACTAGTATTCCATATTTCTCGATCATACAATGCAAATGATTGTTATAGTTTATAATCTTATAATTTATTTAACCGTAATCTTTTTACATGGAAGCATTAAATAATGCAAAGACAAAAAGATGCACTCTACGTTTCAAATGTAACATAGAAAATAAAAACGATGATAGGAAACAAAGTGGAACAAATAAAAATGAATAAGAACAATTTGTCAAAAGCATATGCAACTTCTTTCCAAGTGACTTTCTCGTCTACGATATCTTCACACGATCTGCGCCGATCTTCAGCAGGTTTGATTTTGATGGTGACGACAGACAATGACCTTTTTTCGTGTGATTTTTGTCCCATAAATCTCACAAAAGCAACAGTGCAAGAAGAGATGACATCACATGACCTGTGGTATATATTAATTACGAGGACATTGCAGATTAAGATCATGGTGCTGTTTGCAAGTTGAAACGCAAAAATGATACTGAGGACAGAAAGCGGATTTGACGTCTGAGGAACCTTTTCAGTGAGGATAGTGATGAAGACGGCAAATGACAGGAAACTGGTGATAGAAAAAGAAATCCTCTCCCCTGATTCGACCGGAAGTAGAAAGACCACCATATTTATTGACAAAAGAAAAAGAACCGGTAAAAATAGGTTGACAATGAGGAAGGAAGATTTTCTTTTCATCTCCAGTTTAATTTCCATCGCTTTGTCAGTCATCATAGTGTCTAGAATTGATATCGTTCACTGTCCATTCTCATTAAATGTATGCATTGCCGCTGTGGGTTAAGCGAGTTGCAGTTTAACTTCATAACCTTCATACTTGAGAACAGACAAGGTCAGAGAACAGTGATGGACATCAAAAGGATAATACGTCACATCCGGTTTACACATGATTTTGATCAGCCCATTTATCTGTAAATTGATTAATCCGTGATTTGTAGCCGGTACTGTAAATCCTGCTACCTCAATCTCCATGAATGCTTCACTTTCTGCCGGATTTCGCACACCGATGTTTGGGATCCAAATTTTATCAATCGGCAGTCTGGCGGCCGTTGCATGACCATAATCTTTCGGATTCCAAAAGATAGACTCGTCTTTCCAGGATAACTTAAGTCCACCATTGAAGGCAAAAAGACCACTAACTTCATTGTATTCTTGAATAGTGTGAAACTTGAAGGAAATGTTTATAATGAGTGACTGATCTTGGTTTAATACTGGCCTTAAAGTT
>NW_026935036.1:0-6129 GCF_032062105.1 Saccostrea cuccullata
GCACCAAAGTCTGTGGAATTTATTATCCCCTCGAAACGAATATAACTAGTGCTAATTGTAACGGGGACCGTTACAGATGTTCCCCAAACGCTCCCCAACTCCCTTTTGGTGCCATATTCCCTGTAATCTTCATTAAATAAGACAAACTCTATGCATTTGAGACTTTAACAACGTTTACACGGAAGTGTACCAAGTTCATTCAAATTTAAACATTGCACGCGTGCGCATGTGAATCCATGTGCGTAATGACCATATCATCTTGTCTACACAATCTATATATTTTGATATACTAAATATAAAAGTATTTCATCCAAATAAAAAATAATTTAAAAATATGCTCATTCAAGTGTATTTTTTTTTATTTTACTCTTTTCACGTGCACGCACGTGCATACATGAGCATGGTGACCATACCTTCTTGTAGAAGTCCATTACATCTATCTATGTTCTAAATCCCTCCCCGTTTGGTTGTAAACCAAGGGAGTTATAGCTGTTTAAAGTTTAAGCCAATCAGATTGCAGCGCACGTACACGCACGTGTATGCATGTGCATGTGACCATATCTTCTTGTAGAAGTCTGCTATATCTATCTATGTTCTAAATCCCATCCTGTTTGGTTGAAAACCAAGGGAGTTATAGCTATTTAAAGGTTCAGCCAATCAGATTGCAGCGCACGTGCATGCACGTGTTTTCATGATAATTGCTATATATTACGTTGTAGGATATCCTAATGCATGGCTATGTTCAAAATTTCAAAGGATTTTGTCAATAAACAAGAAAGATATTGAGACTTTAGTTTCAGCCAATCAGAGCAAAGCGCACGTGCATGCGCGTGAGATCTTGCTATTTTGACCATGCGATATTGTTTATACTTCTAATATATTCTTATATTATGAGTTTTAAAGCAGTTCATCAAAAATGTAAAAAGTTACGCCTATATCAATTAAATCGGTCATTTCACGTGTTGCACGTGCACGCTCTTGCAAGCACGTGCGCGCAAAATGACCTTGATTCCGCAAATCTACATAACATGTCTACTTATCCTAAAAAGGTTTTACCTACATCAGACGAACAGTTTACAAGATCATTCCCGGACAAAAAAGTACCCAGGAAGAAGAAGAAAAATAATAATAATAATAATAATAATAATAACTAGGGCTAATTGTAACGGGAACCGTTACAGATGTTCCCCAAATGCTCCCCAACTCCCTTTTGGTGTCATATTCCCTATAAGCTTCATTAAATAAGACAAACTCTATGCATTTGAGACTTTAACAACGTTTACCCAGAAGTGTACCAATTTCATTCAAATTTTAGCATTGCACGCGTGCACATGTGAATGCACGTGCGTAATGAGCATATAATCTTGTCTTCACAATTTATAGATTTTAATATACTAAATATCAAAGTATTTAATCTTAAAGTATAAAAAAAATACTCTAATTCAAGTGTATTTTTTTATTTTACTCATTTCACGTGCACGCACGTGCTCACATGAGCGTGTCGACCATACTTTCCTTTAGAAGTCCATTACATCTATCTATGTTCTAATTCCCACCCTGTTTGGTTGAAAACCAAGGGAGTTATAAGTGTTCAAATTTTCAGCCAATCAGATTGCAGCGCACGTACATGCACGTGTATGCATGTGCATGGTGACCAATCTTCTTGTAGAAGTCCATTATATCTATCCATATTCCAAATCCCATCCTGTTTGGTTGAAAACCAAGGGGGTTATAGCTATTTAAAGCATAAGCCAATCAGATTGCAGCGCACGTGCATGCACGCATTTTCATGATAATTGCTATATATCTAATTGTAGGATATCCTAATACATGCCTATGCTTAAAATTTCAAAGGATTTTGTCAAAAAACAAGAAAGATATTGGAACTTTAGTTTCAACCAATCAGAGCGAAGCACACGTGCATGCGCGTGAGATCTCGCTATTTTAACCATGTCACCATGTCTGTACTTCTAATATATCCTCACATTATCAGTTTCAAAGCATTTCATAAAAAAGTAGAAAAATTACGGCAATATCTATCATATTGGTCATTTCACGTGTTGCACGTGAGCGCTCTTGCAAGCACGTGCGCGCAAAATGACCTTGACTAGGCAAATCTACATAACATGTCTACTGACCCTAAAAAGGTTTTACCTACATCGGATGAACAGTTTACAAGATCATTCCCGGACAAAAAAGTACCCAGGAAGAAGAAGAAAAATAATAATAATAAGAAACAGAGTAAAAACAATATGTTCCCCAACTTCGTTTGGGGAACATAATAAGAAACAGAGTAAAAACAATATGTTCCCCAACTTCGTTTGGGGAACATAATAATGCGTTTGTGTTAGTTTGTCTTTGTACGAAACGCCAGTAGGTAATTTGCTTCGGGATCGATATGAAATGCTGTCTTGATTTACAAAATTGATAGACTCTTTTGCCAGGGGATGCCCAGCTTTTTGATGCCCTTGTTTAATTCGTGAGGGTCAACGTGATTAATCAAAATTAAGAATTCCTTGTATTTCTTAGTTAAATCATATATATATAGTTAAAACGGTGAACCAAGATACATTGTGGAGTAAACATCCTCTGTCTACCGGGTACACCTGCTGTATGCTCCTTCCCATTATCGGGCTTACGGTAAAATTATTTTAAATATGAGTGCCGTTGTAGGTTGCTTTGAAATTCCTTATGCTCGGGGTCTTATTAGGTCTGACGAAGAATAGTCTGTATACCATTATTCCTAGCGGTCTTCACTTTTTCTTTACGGTATTCACGAGATCAATAAATTGCACCCCATCAAATTTTGACTAAGAGTAATTTTTTTTTCTTAGCCAAATTAAGATATTTACATGTACCATTATTAAAACATCTAGAAAAACATGTTTGGTCAAAAATTGCTCTCATACAGACGGCTTAGATATTTATTCATGCCATCAAAAAACATGATCAGTTTTTATTTGCATTTTAAACCAAACTAAAACATAAATACCTTGAGTAATTTCAACTATTGCTTCACATGAAGTTATCTTGTCTATAAACTGTTGCCTGATGTTCATCATGTTATCATATGAATCGGTATTGGTGTATCTTGTGTAGTCACCACAAGAGTCAACAGATTCCTGGTATTCAGATTGAAAAGAAGAACCAACATCTGCAAAAATAGTTTTTTTTTTTAAGAATTACTTGATATTTAAAGAATCACATTTATTACATGTACATCAATTAAGGAAAAATAAGGTACAATGTAAAACGTATGCTTCATAATTTAAAGAAACTTACGAGCTGCAAAGACAAAATTGTTTCCACTGCCCCTGATTTCGCGCGAAACAGCAGCTGTTTCACTGTAAAATGGGCCCACAACAAAAACGTAATGGTTATTGGCATCCTCTCGATCATCAAGGGCCGTAAACACGTTGTCCCGAGCTGTAATTAATCCTTGGTATACAAAGTGATCAGATCCAGTTCTGTCAGGCACATTTTCGATTGCCCCCCTTGCAGATTCTGAGGTTGTGTAAGTCGTAAGCCCAAACTCTTCTGATGCCACGGAATCATATGTGACAAAGCCCACTCTTACCCCATCAGAAGATATTGGAATATCCTCCATTAATCCAGCCAAAAATGTTTTTGAAAAACGCATGTTATAGCGTTCAATTATAAACGCAATGTCCAGTTTGCAGTCTGAAAATGGAATTGGTGCATTGAAGTTATAAATGCATCTTTGACCTTTGGAATTTTGCACATTGTACATTGTGTTTCATAAAATAAAAAAAATTAACTTAATCTTCAAATAATATAGAGAAAAACGAACACTATTAGAGCAATTTCCTCAATACTTTCTTCTTTTATTTCGGAAAACCAAATGTAATTTCTTAGATTTATATACAAGTTGCAACTATGCAATGGTGTGGTTTTTAAAGTCCATTTTTAGAATTTTTCACTCATATTGAGACGCCACAGGTTGCAGGTGGAGGGCTGCAAATTTAGACTTCACATCAGTACTCGTAACCTTTGATTTTCGTATATGTTGCGACACGACCTCGGTTTACGTGGTCTTACCCCGAAGGGCCGGTCTCCCTGTCTCGCAGTGAGATTGGAACTCGCCACTTGTGGATCAACTCCGTAACTCAAGGGCAAATTGTCTTACCACTGCGCCACGGGGGCGAAAATCTGGTTCCAATTGCCAATGTAAATGATTATAGTATCAGATATGTACATGTAAAGTATAAAAACGATCATTTCCAGACATTGTTTTTACAAGATATCTTTCAAAGAGTTTATTTGATTATCCCAGTCAAACAGTTTACTATTTTGAAATTTGATATTTTTAGCTCACCTGAGCCGAAGGCTCAAGTGAGCTTTTCTGATCACATTTTGTCCGGCGTCCGTCTGTCTGTCTGTCTATCTGTCTGTCTGTCTGTCTGTAAACTTTTCACATTTTCGACTTCTTCTCAAGAACCGCTGGGCCAATTTCAACCAAACTTGCCACAAAGTATCCTTGGGTAAAGGGGATTAAAGTTTGTTCAAATGAAGGGCCACGCCCTTATTCAAGGGGAGATAATTGGGAATTAATGAAAATTTAGTGGTATATTTTAAAAATCTTCTTCTCAAGAACCACTGTGCCAGGAAAGATGAAACTTCTGGGGAAACATCCTCAGGTAGTGTAGATTCAAGTTTGTTCAAATCATGACCCCTGGGGGTAGGGCGGGGCCAAAATGGCCGACCAAAGTTTTACATAGAAATATATAGGAAAATTCTTTAAAAATCTTCTTCTCAAGAATGACAAAGCCATAATTCGTCATATTTATATGGGAGCATGCTCATGTAGTGTAGATTCAAGTTTGTTCAAATCATGACCTCCCGGGTAAGGGCGGGGCCAAAATGGCCGACCAAAGTTTTACATAGAAATATATAGGAAAATTCTTTAAAAATCTTCTTCTCAAGAATGACAAAGCCATAATTCATCATATTTATATGGAAGCATGTTCAGGTAGTGTAGATTCAAGTTTGTTCAAATCATGACCTCTGGGGGTAGAGTGGGGCCAAAATGGCCGACCAAAGTTTTACATAGAAATATATAGGAAAATTCTTTAAAAATCTTCTTCTCAAGAATGACAAAGCCATAATTCATCATATATATATGGAAGCATCCTCAGGTAGTGTAGATTCAAGTTTGTTCAAATCATGACCCCCAGGGTAGAGCGGGGCCAAAATGGCCGACCAAGGTTTTACATAGAAATATATAGGAAAATTCTTTAAAAATCTTCTCAAGAATGACAAAGCCATAATTCATCATATTTATATGGAAGCATGTTCAGGTAGTGTAGACTCAAATTTGTTCAAATCATGACCCCCGAGGGTAGGGCGGGGCCAAAATGGCCGACCAAAGTTTTACATAGAAATATATAGGAAAATTCTTTAAAAATCTTCTTCTCAATCATTTTCTAAAAAATAGCAAATCCATGATTGGTCATGGGACTACTTTTGGATTTAAACTTTACAATAAAAAGCCATTTTATACTAGTCCTACCCTTGGTGCTCAGGTGAGCGATGTGGCCCATGGGCCTCTTGTTAGCTCTTATGGGTAAGAGACCAGAAGAATTTATGTAGAAAGGTGTCCGTCGTCCGTTCATCTTTTTAGATATCCGTCAGTCTATAAAGAAATTCTCAAAACGCTACTCCTCCTACAGTTTGGATCTCAATTTTACTTGGCACACAAGTAGACCATACTAAGATTCATATTTTTTTTATTCTTATTTATTTATTCGGTTTTTGATTACGCAGAACGGTGTTGTCATGGTTACTAAACATAGCAATATCTGTATCTGTAAAATATATTCAAAGCGATACTAGTCTACTCCATTCTTTGGTCCGATTTCAAAACCTGCCATACTTGTAGCTGCAATAATGTAGCCCTCTCCGATTTTTTTAATCTGATATTTTCTGGAGAGGGCTACAATTCCATCGCATCTCCGTAATGGTGCAAATATATTTTTTTGATACGGGTGATTGGAGGCAAAATAAATTATTTTTACATTAAACTTACTTCTTATAAGACGGAATTTTTATTCACTGTCAACAACATAGCCTGTTAAACTCGAAAACCATGTAAAATAAATCTGTGTCTTT
>NW_026935037.1:0-6145 GCF_032062105.1 Saccostrea cuccullata
TATAAATGTAAATAAGATGACATTGTCAACATGCCATTTTGTGTGCACGTGCTTGCAAGAGCGTGCACGAGCAACACGTGAAATGACCGATTTAATTGATGTAGGCGTATATTTTTACCTTTTGAATGAAAATGCTTTGAAACTCACAATATAAGGATATAGTAGTAGCATAGATAATATGACATGGTCAAAATAGCAAGATCTCACGCGCATGCACGTGTGCTTTGCTCCGATTGGTTGAAACTAAAGTCTCAAAATCTTTCTTGTTTTTTGATGAAATTATTTGAAATTTTGAACATAGCCATGCATTAGGATATCCTACACCATGAAATATAACAATTTTCATGAAAACACGTGCATGCACGTGCGCTGCAATCTGATTGGCTGAAACTTTAAATAGCTATAACTCCCTAGGTTTTCAACCAAACAGGATGGGATTTGGAACATAGATAGATATAATAAACTTCTACAAGAAGGTATGGTCACCATGCACATCCATACACGTGCGTGTACGTGCGCTGCAATCTGATTGGCTGAAACTTTAAATAGCTATAACTCCCTTAATTTTCAACCAAACAAGATGGGATTTGGAACATAGATAAATATTATGGACTTCTACAAGAAGGTATGATCACAAGCACATCAATACACGTGCGTGTACGTACGCTGCAATCTGATTGGCTGAAACTTTAATCAGCTGTAACTCCCTTGGTTTTCAACCAAACGGAGTGGGATTTAGAACATAGATAGATGTAATGGACTTCTACAAGAAGGTATGTCACCAAGCTCATGTATGCACGTGCGTGCACGTGAAATTAGTAAAATCAAAAAAACACTTGAATGAGCGTATTTTTTAATACTTTTGGATTAAATACTTTAATATTTAGTAAATTTAAGTATATAGATTGTGTAAACAAGATGATATGGTCATTACGCACATGCATTAACATGCGCACGCGTGCAATGCTAAAAATTTGAATGAACTTGGTATCCATCTGGGTAAACGTTGTTAAAGTCTCAAATGCATAAAGATTGTCTTATTTAATGAAGCTTATAAGGAATATGGCAATAAAAGGGAGATGGGGAGCGTTTGGGGAACATCTGTAACGGTCCCCGTTACAATTAGCACTAGTTTTACATTGTTATTGTGTAAAAGTTTGGTATATTTTACATTGATGAGCCTAAGCAGATTTATTAAGGAAGCACACAGATCAGAATTCGGCAATATTACATTAATATTTAACACTAAAAAATGGATAAGTCGTGGATAAAACTTTTGTTATCATTATGCATAATCATTCTGTAGACTTCAATGTGAATTATACTACAGGAAGCACTACCCTACGAGGTCACCACGTGGCGTCAATTATTAGAAAATATGCCTTAATGAAAATGTGAAAAGTTTAACATTAGCACGGGGTAATTAATTTCAGTTTGAAATAATAGAAATGTAAAACCATATCTGTACAAAGAAAACTGCTCCTCACTAAGATATTGACCTTAGTGAAGGAAAGAATACTGTGTAAGAAGGATATGGAGATAACGAACCGTATTCAATCTCAAAGTTCATTAAACAATATACAAAATAAGAACAGAACAAACACGGACCTCCGAAACATCAGAGGTGGGATCAGGTGCCATGGAGGAGTGAGCATCCCCTATCGATCGGTCACACCCGCCGTGTGTTCGTGTGCAACAATACATTCAAGGAGTGGTGTGAATCAGATGTAGATACATAAAAATTCCAAAGAACTTATGGACAATTTGAAATCACAAGATATTACCAAAATCAGCGGCCTAAAAACTTACGACTTTTCAAAATTATACACAATAATTCCCCACGATAAAGAAGAAGGTACAGTTTGAGCTTGATTGTGTCCTAAAAATTTTATGTTCTTAAAAAGTTATAAAATTGGCTTTAACAATAGTTGAGTAGATGAATATGAGAAATTATTAAAGAATATGGCATGAAGAAGGGCCATTCTTGAAATATGACGTCATTAATTTGGTATATTTTCAAAATAACTCATTTTCCGCTAATTTTCCTTTAGAACATAGTGTCTGCCACAGTCTCCCACTTTAATTTTTGGATATAATGTGCAGACTGCTATGAAAAATCACATATCTCAAAATCTTTCCGGGCGACGGTGGCAGAGTATGTTTTCTGAAAGAAAATTCCACTGAAAATTGACGTATTCCTCAACTTTTTAAGAAAATCCAGGCTCATTGATATCATTGACAACTGCTTTTTTTAAATAAAAGTCAAACTCATAAATTTACTTATATAGTCATAAACCAGTACACTTCAAGTTTCTCCTTCACTGCTGTTGATATCTTAGTAACTTAAGTAAATAATTTGTAAAAACCCTTTGCTGTTCATTATCTTTTTCAGAAGATAAAAAGATATTTTCAAAACTGAATTTTTCCATCAATGTAATGTTTGAATAATAATACAATGTATAATATAAAATTACTTTATATTATGCATTGGTGATATTAAAAGTGGTAAATAATGAAATTTCACTTCAGTAGACATAGTCCGGATGACAGTAAAAATGCTCACAACTGCTTCAGTAAACCTTTAGAAAGACAGAGTACTTGTAAAGTTTATTCTAATTCAAGTGCATGTGAACACCAATACAATACGCAATAAATAACCCTGATCTACAGAGACATGTGTAACAAAAATCGTAGTTTTCTGTTTTATTATAAAGTCAATTTAGTGTAGAAAATAAGTTAGATTTGAGACGCCATCACAAAAGTCGCTCTAGTGATTTAAGAATAAACTGACAAATGAAGACTGAAGAAAAAAAATGAAACCTTAAACTAGTCATTCATATTTTGTATATTATCTGATTTCATTTTGTCTATCATCAATTCGTTTAATTATCCGGAACATTCTTTATAAAATTGCAACGTTTTCTAGAACGTTTTTAATACATACAAATCACTTCTTTATAAAACTCAATTTTAAAATCAATGATAAATGACGTTTCTTCTTTTAAATTTATAAATAAAAGAACTTATAAGAAGTTAAATTAAAAACTTTAAAGAAGGCTTTTATTAAATGTGTGATATAAATATGTGGATTATCGTCCTTTTATATTTTTTTTAAATTGCATTAGAAATTGCATATGACAGATACATGTAAAAATATCTAATAAGTAATAAAAGATTAATTGAGCAAAGATATATTCTATTCTTTTATGTTTAATAAATGTATGAATTTGCAGACAACGTATAATGTATAATATACGATAATAATAATTGATTTCTACTTTTTTACATCATTTAACTTTTTATCTTTGCATTTTCTATGGAAATTATTATTTCTTGTTTACGAAACAATCTTCTGCTTATCCCTAACACAAAAATACTATAGTTAACTATAGTTTACTTTAGTTAACTATAGTGATAACTTGAAACTTTGAAAACTTTGATTTACTATAGTAATACTAGGTTCTCCACATTCGAAAATTTAACCATGGAGGAAGCTGCGCGAAGGCGAAATGTGGACGAAAACACTAATGCATCTTAGACTTCCTAATCTTCATTAATCAATGATTGGTTTTACACTTTTTATACTTACCCACTGCAACATAAAACAGTGAAATAATTAACACTTTTTAAAGTTAAAAGAAAATTATAATTAAATTAATTAAGAAATAAGGAATCATTTTTTGAAAAAAACGGGTTGGTCACGTGATTAAATCCAATAAAGCCTGGCTTTATGGAAGATTTGATCATGTGCCAACCCGTTTTACATCTCAATAAAACTCAAAATATGATACTTTATTACTTATATTTACATTTGTGACTTACTAATACTTTATATTTGCCTGATTGTCACTTTTAATGTGTGAAAAGCGTTAATTTTTCAAACCCAACTGCTTGTTTGTTATCCACTAAACGCGCGTCGACCCTTTAAGACGTCACAGCGAAATTACGTCGAACGTTTATCGAAACGCACATCTATGACCTCTTGACCCCGCACCTGTATTTATAAAGTTATAAAAACGCTTACCTTCAGTAGTGTTATATAAAGGAAAACATTTGCAAATGTAAATATAAAGGATTTATAATTATCCTGTAAATTTGCCCAAAACTGTAGTAAATAGAAGGAATCTGAAGGAACTTAAAAAAAGTTGATACAGGTAGTCAGTTACATGTAGCTTGGCAATAGATTCATAATTATAAGAATCATAGTCTGTTGTATGAAATGATCTATTTCAATATGACTATAAACTGATGAATTGGTAGTATTTCTTAAGATAAGACACAAAGGAACATTTGGACCAGTGTCCTTTTATCTAAACGGTTTCCTTTTCTACATATTGCATTAACAGTTTTGTTTACTTCAAGTTCAACATGTGTCTAGTGCTAAAAATAGCGCCACGCAAATGGTTTCATAACAACGGGAAGTAACTCTAAAATAAGACAGCGATTGAGACGCAGGTCATATGCTTATTTTATCTAAAGATGATAAAGTAAAAGCTGAAAAAAACAGAGTATGGGAAATTGATTAAATAAAGAGGAATAGGAATTTTTTACAGAATATTTTATTTCTGGCACAGACTCTTGAATTGAATGCATGACGATTATCATTCTCATGATATTGTAATCTTTTATAAACCCGTTATATATCTATAAACCCGTTATATATCTAATCATGTCGTGAACAGGTTGAGGTTCCCCAAAATTATTGACATGTGTACAGGAAAATAAACTTTCAATCTGATCAGCTAACTGACTCTCATTGGTTGTCAGGCTTCACGACATATCGCCCCATTAACGACGTGTTTGTTTAGCACAGTCCGCTTTCCTCTAGGCATGCAAGGTGCTGGGCAGTCGTAGTATAAACTCAATTTACTTATCAAGTACATTAAAAAAAAGTAAGTGTCTAGCTTGAAATGCTATTAAATTTAATCATGGCGGAAGCCAATTTTAACCAAGGCGCAGCTTGTTTAACCATGGCGCACATAAAGTTAACCATGGCGGGCCGCCATGGTAAAGCCCCTTGTGGAGAACCCTGTGATAACTTTGACACTTTGAAAAACTTTGACAAAAACTTCGACACTTTGAAAAACTTGGGGGAAAATCTTGACACTTTGAAAAACTTTGGCGAAAACTATAACACTTTGATAAACTTTGGAGAAAACTTTGACACTTTGAAAAACTTTGGCGAAAACTTTGACACTTTGAAAAACTTTGGCGAAAACTTTGACACTTTGAAAATCTTTGGCGAAAACTTTGACACTTTGAGAAACTTTGACACTTTGATGTACTATAGTAAACTATAGTTAACTATAGTATTTTTTGTTCGGGATTGCATAAATATATATGCAATAATTCTCCAAAATAAAAGCAATAGAGACCGGGATTAAACGTTCATCAAATATACAGATAATGTAAATCTAAGGTGTGCATCGGCGCACGGAAACAAGCATATCATTTTTAGATCACCTGAGCTGAAAGCTCAAATAGAATTTTCTGATCACATTTTTTTTTGCAGTCCGACTGTCTAGATGTCGTCTGTCTTTCTGTATTTTTTTTACATTTTCGGCTTTTTCTCCAGAACCAGTGGGTAAGTTGCAACCAAACATCCAAATAATCACCCTTATATAAAGAAGAGTAAATAGAATCGATGATTGTTTAAATGAATTGCCCTGTCATCTTTCAAAAAGAGATAGATAAGTAATATTAAAAAAATGATGGCGTGTTTAAAAATCTTGTTATCAAAAACACTGATATGGGAAAGTTAGCACTAATGTGGAAGCATCCTAATGTAGTATAGATACAAGGCTTTTTTTCAAATCATGACTCCTGTGGGTAGGATGCAATGGACGATCAAAATAAAAGACAAAAAACAAACTGAAAGCCAAAAAAATATTTAGGCATTGTAAGTTAGTCTAGATTCAAGGTATTTCAAATCATAACCCCCCCTCCACCTTTTTGGGAAGGATATGGAGATAACGAACTGTACTCAATCTCAACGTCCATAAAAAATATAAAATAAGAGCAGAACAACCGAAACCGAAACATCCGATGTGGGATCAGATGCCTCGGAGGACTGCGCATCCTCTGCCAACCGGTCACATCCGCCGTGTGCTCCTTGTCATGATCAGGAAATAACGGAAAAAATCCG
>NW_026935038.1:0-40000 GCF_032062105.1 Saccostrea cuccullata
CACCAACTCTCGAACAACCCACATAGCTATGTATTGCTTTCGCCTTTGTTAATTATTTTTTCCCGGTATTAAGTCTTTAAATATTTCAAAATTTATAATGGATCATAATTCATATGTTTAAATATCCCTGCCATCTTATTTTTCTTTGATTATTCTTTATTAAGTAAAGTTACGCCATTTTGAGAGAATGAAACAATGTACGATTTACTGATTGTCGTAATTAATTAGCATAATTAATTCGTTCAATTATGTAAATCGCACTTCACCCGAGTATACCCGATATACCGGACGCATTTCATAGCGGTCCGGATTTCTTTCTTTATTATTGTTCTTAAAAATTTCGAATTCAACATGTAATTTATTAAGTATGTAAATATCTAGTGTTTAGTAGCTTAGTAGTAGTGCTAGTTGTTTTTGTTTCTATTTTTCCTTTGTTCTTATGACTTTTTAACTTTTTTTCTTTGTCCTGAGGAAGGGACAGGGCGTCCCGAAAATTTGACAATTTTTATTGTTCGTGTCGTTGGCTGTTTTTAGTGCATTATATAAATTTCCATCGTGACCTTGTATATACTTGATAGATCCGACATTTAGGATATACAGTGTTGTTGGTATTTTAGTGCTTTTTATATATATATATATATATATATATATATATATATATATATATATATATATATATATATATATATATATATATATATATATATATTATATTTTTTTTTTTAAACCCACTTCGCCCCAGACCGGGGTTCAACTCTCTCGACCTTCGGAATCTGTTTCCTAGCAGTGCAGGAACAGCGCGCTAGACCGCTCGGTTATCTAGGCAAGTCAAAAAAACTTGCTTTCGATGCCGATGGAAATCTCGCGGGGCTGCCCTACACTACACGGTCATTGAGAATAGAAGTGAGATACAGTTATTTTGACATTAGTTTAAACAGAGGATTGTTACCATTACATGTTGAAATGAAATTAATTATTATTTATAAAGCACATTTTACAACAACTCTTAAAATAACATAACATGTATTTAACTTCTAAAAACTCGTCTATACTTTTTCTATGAACTCATTTTCATTTACTTACTTCTTAATTGTTTAAATGATATTTTTTTGCATTTGTTAGACTATTTTGTCCATTGCTCTCTAATCTCAGAATTGCTTCCTTTCTTTTTACTACTTAAAGCTGACATGAACTCTTAAAAAGGCATTAGTTTTGAATTCTTTGTACGACTTACTACATTCCTGTACGCCCTTGTCCGCCATATTTCTTCGATTCCGCCATATTTTATCGAAGATTTTTGGCCACCCGTACCTGCTATATATAGCCTTGTAGAATTGTTTCACTTGAGTGATTTTCTAGCCTGGCTGTCGACATGTACACATCTCCGATAGCATAGTTTTTAGAAGTCCATAGACTGACCAAATACATGTTTGAAAAGTAAGAATTCAACAAAAAAATAGAACTAAACCGAGAATTAAATTATTTTTGAATGCATTTGCTGCAATATAGAAAATACACTAACACAGAATACATTCATGTATAGCAACAATCCATGCAGGTCGAGAAAACGCGTCAAACGCAGTGATAAAACATTTACCTGAATATACTGCTCTTGTTACAGGGATGTGCAAATGTCGAAAGATTTATCCTATTTTACTTTTATTGAAAAATGCATCTCAGAAGTCATGTAATCCATTGCTAACTCAACAGTAAAAGATGCTTGGACACACGTGGCCCATGCCGATCATTTTATTTGGTCAGGGAAAATATCAAAGGTTGAAAGCTCAGTGGGGTTGATTGAAAAAAATGCAAGTAATTTTTTCAAAACTAAACATTACTCTTGTCTGTAAATGTTGCAAATAGAATTTATGATTACATGATTTAACTTCATTTAATTTATAATAAAGCATGCATTATTACGAATCATTCACCTTTTGAAGATATTTTCCTGTGATAGGAGGGGGGGGGGGTGTAATAAAACATGCATATTAACACTCTCATAAAAATAATTTAAGAAAAACGTCTGAAACAGATTGATATCTTTATGATTAATTATTATTAAATAAATACTGTGTATTTGCTTTATTAGACCTAATATAATTTGATTTAAAGTTATTTATAATTTTATGCACAATGAATGAAAACATACCCCACGCTCCCCCAAGAGTCGAAGTGCTGAAATTCCCAGAAAAAAATAAAGGAATCGTAATTTCCTTGTTATATGCACATCTATGCACATTGTGTCCTAAATATCTGCAAAGTTTGACGAAATTGTGTGCAGCGGTTTATGAGGAATTGCGCTGACAAACTGCTCATCTTTATAATCAAGACATGGCCAAAATCTAAATGTAAAAGTGCGGAAATTCCCGAAAAAATGAATTCGGAATTTCCTGGTGTTGTGCAAACTAGACACACATTGACTCCTATAAATATCTCGAAAGTTCGACAAAACTCTGTGCAGTGGTTTATAAGAAGTTGCGCTGACCAAAAAAAAAAAAAGGACTGACTGATGGGTCCAAAACATTATACCTCACGCAACTTGTTGCGAGGGGTATAATAAAAGAGTTTGATTCTGTGGTACAATGATAATGAAAATAAAATTTAATGTGAATTAAATTTCTATACATAAATAATTAATGATTACTAGTAAAAGCAGATAGAAAGAGAGAGCAAACCCCCCGTGAAAATTCCACATTTTACCTACAATTAGCTTTTTAAAAATTCTCTTGTCTGTTGTCCAGGTCCAGGTTCGACTCGTACCTTTGAGCATAGGTGTCGGAACCGGGGGGTGGCTTTTTTACAAATATATACTTAGTATAGACATTGAGCATTGCTGCGTAGGTTTAGCCTCACTCCCCCCCCCCACTTTCCACTGACAAGTCGCAGTATAGATTAAAAAAGAGGAAAGTGTTGGTGTTTGGAGAAAAATTTTGTTACTGAAGTTCGAACCTATCTCTCTCCCCCTTTCCCCCACACGAAATAGGATATTTGTGTTTTGGAAAAGGATACGAGGGGTTATCAAAAGGTTCGTGGACTGGCACAATAAAATTAAAACCGCTTTAGGTATAGTAATGAATTTTAAAATATTTAGTTAGCGTCATCTTTTCTATCTATAGAAAAAAAACACAAATCAAAAATTTAAATTAAAAAAAAATTAATAATGTTTTTGTAAGCAATGGTTTGTCTAGGCGGCGCAACCTCGAAAATGACGTTTTAAGCCCTCGGTATTACTGTGGAAAACTCCTTTGTTATGAACATCTGACATCAAATAATATAATTAATTCAAGTTTTTCATGGGACGGTATTAGTCCGTAAAATTTGCAATTTTTACATCATTCGGTGAGTTGTATAAAATTTTATTGGACATTTTGTATGGAATGTCAAAACAATTAGGGCTTTAAAATGACGTCAAAAGGGGGAGGGGGTTCTTTTTCCAATATTCTATAAAGTTTTTCGCTTAAAAAAACTGTTATACACCTAGAAAATGTTTAATTTGGCTACAGGGAAATAAAATGCATCCAGAGGACTTGTTTTAATGCCAAAATAGATTCAGAGAGAAAAAGAATGAGCAGGTTCTGTCGATTTGTACTACAGATATGAAAAGTTAATCACGTCATAAAATGACGTTGGTTATTTGTGGTACATGTAGATATTGAACTTGAAAAGCAAACTGTGCTTGGCACAATCAAGCAAGGATCTCTCCCAATGTATAAATCCTTATGCAATATTATATGCATTGAAAGCAGCCTTCTATGACATTGTATATGCATACAAACAAGACGAGTTTAAGTCCTTATTCAAGTCCTTATTCAACTCCAGGAAACTTCATCAAGATAAGTGTACATGAGGAAGAAGAATTGGACTTTGAAAATATGACGTTTTGGGACATAAAATTAAATGACGACAGCGCCAGGTGATCGTATAATGTCGTTTTTATTTACATTAATTTGGCAAATAATGAACATATTAAGCTAAAAATGTCAACTCTTCTTTATTTTTTGTTGTTTTATGTTCCTTATAAATTTTGAAAGCAAATTTATAGCCTCAGTCCACGAACTTTGAAAGCACACTTTCAATTTGCTTGCCAAGTCCATAAAACATTACTTTTTGGTATTTCCCCTTTTTTTTTTCAGAGTTTTTGAATGTATAAAAAAATTTCTTTGCACTTCCAATTTGCTTCCGAGGCCAATGCGTTTGAGAAGGTATTTTAGAAAGTTTCCAATGTACCCATTCCTGTGATGTATATTTCACGTTTATTATATCCCCCGCTTGAAAAGTGGGAGGGTATGTAGTAATAGTTATGTCGTCGCATAATAAAGGTCCGGCCGGACCAAATACGATAACATATTAGGTCCGCCTGGCTCTATAAGAAAAGGTCCGCCCTCGGCCTATTATACAAATTGTATGCCTGTGTTCATTCGATATTAATTGAAAAACTACTGTTTTAAAATTAATTGAGGATATAAAGTCGTATTAATAGCTAGTGTTTCCTCCAAGAGAATGTAGTAAACAATAAGTAAGAAATTAATACATAAATAATCATGATAATATATTTATTAAAGAAATGTATAGATTTATTGATCGAGTTTCCTGTCGGGAAGATGGGACATGCTTATTTTGTCGTTTAAATACACTGGTATCAACATTATCATTTAAAAATAATATTAAGAATACAAATGTACATACATTTACCTTCACCACCTGTTTACTGGCAGATTAATCAGTATGCAATGAACAGATGAATATTCGTAAGTCCAACACAAATCATTCAGTTACACTCTCTTTCCAATAAGTACACGATAAACGTCCGACTTCCACTCGCAAAAAAAAAATCACATCATTCAAAATATATTTCTTTATAGTATTAATAAAAAAATCTGTCATTCTTTACGTTTAATATTGTTGTCAATAAGTGGGGGGTCACTGTGACAGGGGCTTATGTCACGGTCTTCTACCTTACACCCGTTATTGTAAAAACAACATGCCAGCGGATTGGGCAGTTTGGGGTTAGTCTATAATGATAATTGTCTCGTTTGAGAAAACCTAAAGTACCATATCCCCTGTGTTTTTATAAGTTAACACTGTTTCTTACCTATTCAAAGGCTAATAATTATATCTACTAGATCTCTGCATTTCATTTCCTGAATTTTGCATTGCATTTTCCGACAATTTTTGTTATTATTTCGGAATCCGACATTTTTATTTTCATTTATTATTTTTTTTCTTCACATTTTTGGATTTTTTAAAAGATACCTTTATGGCACTTTAAGGTTAACATATATAACAAAGATGGAAATAGATTTTTAACAGGGTATTGTATATATGTATTATATAATATTATTTATGACGGAAGTATGACTTTTTTTCATTGCCGAAAAAAATACTTCAACATAAATTTGACAAATGTTGGAGATGAAAACTTTTAAAATGTAAAAACTGTCGGAAATGAAAAGTTAATTTTTTTTTTAAATTCCGGAAATGAAATGCGGCCCAATAAATATTACTCCAGGACAAGGTAAATGTGCATTACTTGGCGAAATCAAACTAAAGTCGATAGATTGCTGGATTTATAAATGCCTTTATTATTCATATTTAATATACATGTCGCTCATATAAAATCTCTGTGCATTAATTATTTATTTATACTTATGTCTCTCGGTTTCAATAAAAATCCGAACATTTTATACGCCCCTCCTAAATGTTTTTTTTTTTTTTTGGCGGGGGGGGGGGGGGGGTAGTAAAATCACGCGGATACGTGTCAAAAAATTAAAAATATTAAAGAATACCGGTATTGTACATATATATCCCACATTTTTCCCCCAGAAAAAAGAGCTTGAGTTTAAAGACACCCCCAATTTCAGAAGCCTGGCATACTAGAATTTCCCGTTAGCATCTAACAAACAACCCCGACTTGATTTTCCACCAGAGAAATACTACTTCAGTACAGGTTTTTTTTCTCCCTTTCCACTGCTTTACGAGCTACAGGGAGAATTTTTTCAACCAATACATATTAAAGAGAAACTTAAAACGCATACAATTTTTTTTTATAAATTAAATAGAAATAGTCTTTAATATCATGACGTATCAAAAACTTCGTTGTAGATACTTGGTTAACGTTAGATTTTTCTATAACTGATTTCTTTTCATCATCGGCCACAGCAGCGGCCGATCTATTTGTGATTGTGTTAGAAAACGCACATGGGGAAATGAGATGTTCTTTTTTTTTTGTATTAGTTCAGTAAAATAATTTTTAAATGATAACGTGTAAAATCATGAGTAAAATATTTTTAAAAACTGTTTTAAACTAAGTATTAATTGTTGTTAATTATGTTTCAACTTCATAGTCATTTCTCGTCAGATAATTGACAATTTATGGTTATGCAAAAAAGAGTTTACAATAGGTACTCCCTGACTTGGGAGTGTGTAAGATATGGAAGAAAATCGTCATGATTTTCCGGATAATAATGAAAAATTATTTCAAAGATTTCCATTTAAAACATAAAGATATCTGAAATACAGAGGGCGGACCTTTTCTGATAACTGCGTTTTAAGGTCCGCCCTGTCCCTTTCTCGTGTTTTTCTGAAAATAAACCCTGTCCAAAAATTTCTCTTTATGACATGAAGATATCTGAAATATAAATGGCGGACCTTTTCTGATAACTGCGTTTTAAGGTCGCCCTCGTGTTTTTAAGCTACGAAAATAAACCCTGTCCAAAAATTTCTCTTTAATATCTGAAACATAAGGTCCGTCCTGTCCCTTTCTCGTGTTTTTAAGCTACGAAAATAAACCCTGTCCAAAAAATTCCCTTTAAAGCATTAAGAAATCTGAAATTTAAAGGGCGGACCTTTTCTGATAACTGCGTTTTAAGGTCCGCCCTGTCCCTTTCTCGTGTTTTTAAGCTACGAAAATAAACCCTGTCCAAAAAATTCCCTTTAAAACATAAAGAAATCTGAAATACAGAGGGCGGACCTTTTCTGATAACTGCGTTTTAAGGTCCGCCCTGTCCCTTTCTCGTGTTTTTAAGCTACGAAAATAAACCCTGTCCAAAAATTTCCCTTTAAAACATAAAGATATCTGAAATACAGAGGGCGGACCTTTTCTGATAACTGCGTTTTAAGGTCCGCCCTGTCTCTTTCTCGTGTTTTTAAGCTACGAAAATAAACCCTGTCCAAAAAATTCCCTTTAAACCATAGAGATATCTGAAATATAAATGGCGGACCTTTTCTGATAACTGCGTTTTAAGGTCCGCCCTGTCCCTTTCTCGTGTTTTTAAGCTACGAAAATAAACCCTGTCCAAAAATTTCTCTTTAAGACATGAAGATATCTGAAATTTAAAGGGCGGACCTTTTCTGATAACTGCGTTTTAAGGTCCGCCCTGTCCCTTTCTCGTGTTTTTAAGCTACGAAAATAAACCCTGTCCAAAAAATTCCCTTTAAAACATAAAGAAATCTGAAATACAGAGGGCGGACCTTTTCTGATAACTGCGTTTTAAGGTCCGCCCTGTCCCTTTCCCGTGTTTTTAAGCTACGAAAATAAACCCTGTCCAAAAATTTCTCTTTAAGACATGAAAGGGCGGACCTTATCTGATAATTGTCCCTTTCCCGTGTTTTTAAGCTACGAAAATAAACCCTGTCCAAAAATTTCTCTTTAAGACATGAAGATATCTGAAATTTAAAGGGCGGACCTTTTCTGATAACTGCGTTTTAAGGTCCGCCCTGTCCCTTTCTCGTGTTTTTAAGCTACGAAAATAAACCCTGTCCAAAAAATTCCCTTTAAAACATAAAGAAATCTGAAATACAGAGGGCGGACCTTTTCTGATAACTGCGTTTTAAGGGCCCTGTCCCTTTCTCGTGTTTTTAAGCTACGAAAATAAACCCTGTCCAAAAATTTCTCTTTAAAACCTGTCTGATAACTGCTTCTCTCGTGTTTTTAAGCTACGAAAATAAACCCTGTCCAAAAATTTCTCTTTAAGACATGAAGATATCTGAAATATAAATGGCGGACCTTTTCTGATAACTGCGTTTTAAGGTCCGCCCTGTCCCTTTCTCGTGTTTTTAAGCTACGAAAATAAACCCTGTCCAAAAATTTCTCTTTAAGACATGAAGATATCTGAAAAAAACCTTTTCTGATAACTGCGTTTTAAGGTCCGCCCTGTCCCTTTTTCGTGTTTTTAAGGTACGAAAAAACAAAAAATTCCCTTTAAAACAAAGAAATCTGAAATACAGAGGGCGGACCTTTTCTGATAACTGCGTTTTAAGGTCCGCCCTGTCCCTTTCTCGTGTTTTTAAGCTACGAAAATAAACCCTGTCCAAAAATTTCTCTTTAAGACATGAAGATATCTGAAATTTAAAGGGCGGACCTTTTCTGATAACTGCGTTTTAAGGTCCGCCCTGTCCCTTTCTCGTGTTTTTAAGCTACGAAAATAAACCCTGTCCAAAAAATTCCCTTTAAACCTTTAAAACATAGCCCTATTTCTTTCTTTTTTTTAAGTACGAAAATAAACCTGTCCAAATCTTTTTGTTTACGTCTGAAATACAGAGGGCGAACCTTTTCTGAGGTCCGCCCTGTCCCTTTCTCGTGTTTTTAAGCTACGAAAATAAACTCTGTCCAACAATTTTCCTTTATGACATGAAGATATCTCAGAGGGCGGACCTTTTCGGATAACTGCGTTTTTCTGTCTCTTTCTCTAGTTTTTTAAGGTACGAAAATAAATCCAAAAATTTCCCTTCATAACATTCAGATCTCTGAAATACAGAACGGATCTTATATATTTGCTGCGCTTTAAGGTCCGTCATGTCACTTTCTCTTATTCTTATGCTATACGAAAATAAACCCCGTATAAAATTTCCTTTGCAATGAGCAAAGAGCACCTTTTACCAAAATTATCTAAATGGAATGAAGAGTAGTCATATCCAAATAAAATTATTCAAAAGTTGTTTTCTGGTTAAGGGTGGTCTTTGGCAACAAATTGTCATCGTTAGGTGGATACCTCAATATTAATTATATATGAAGATAACTGAAATACAGAGGGCGAACCTTTTCTGATAACTGCGTTTTAAGGTCCGCCCTGTCCCTTTCTCGTGTTTTTAAGCTACGAAAATAAACTCTGTCCAACAATTTTCCTTTATGACATGAAGATATCTGAAATTCAGAGGGCGGACCTTTTCGGATAACTGCGTTTTAAGGTCCGCCCTGTCTCTTTCTCTAGTTTTTTAAGGTACGAAAATAAACCCTCTCCAAAAATTTCCCTTCATAACATTCAGATCTCTGAAATACAGAGGACGGATCTTATATATTATGCTGCGCTTTAAGGTCCGTCATGTCACTTTCTCTGATTCTTATGCTATACGAAAATAAACCCCGTATAAAATTTCCTTTGCAATGAGCAAAGAGCACCTTTTACCAAAATTATCTAAATGGAATGAAGAGTAGTCATATCCAAATAAAATTATTCAAAAGTTGTTTTCTGGTTAAGGGTGGTCTTTGGCAACAAATTGTCATCGTTAGGTGGATACCTCAATATTTATTATATATTCCATAAAAACTGGATAATTTTCATATTTATCATATGAAGGAACTATTAACATTGGCATATCATTGTTGTGTGATTTGGTTTTATGCATGTATAAACTAAGATTGTATAACAAAATTTAGGTAAAGCAATGTAATTAAAAAAAATCACTAGTAGTGTCTAGGCGAAAATGCCTATCAAATGCGTTATGGCTCTTTCTGGGTACTGTTGCGGGTTGGGTGAGGTTGGGGGGGGGGGGGGGGGGGGTCTGCAGAGATTCAAAATTAAAAAATACTTCATACACAACATATGAAGAGGGTCAGGTTATGCAATCCTGGATCCAACTGTAAACAAATGTATGCTTTATTTTTTTTCCCTTCTATTTTTGAGTATATGGACGAGAACTTATAAAAACTTTCCCCCTCAGGCTTAATCCTTTTCATACAGGCGTAAGATAAATAATTATAAACAATTTTTCGCAAAAGGCTCCATGTCGGTTATAATAGAAAATAATTTACATTTATTTCAAAAAGAATCATTAATTTTATAAAATTATACAATCAGCTTAAGTTTTTGGTCTGAGTCGTAAGTTCTTTTGTAAAACAATCCCCTGATGTATATGTTTTCCACATTGTGTGAGCTGCTTTAGTCTTGAACTGAACATTACAATCATGTATTTTGTTTCTGCAGTAAATGTAAATAGAGATCGAATTCAATATTAGGTTATATTTTACACTATCCACGAATAAAGGACCATAAAGGACCAAAATATGATTATAAACAGAAAACAAAAGGTATATGTAAAGACTACTGGAAACCAGAGAATTACATGTACCCTTTATCGATCTTTCATGTAGTATTAAACTCCACACTTGGGATAAGGAATTTCTTTAAATCATATGAGGCGTTTTTGTTTTTCTTTATAAGTTAAGACTAACAATATTAAAAAGATCTTTCTTTTATATACAGAAAGAACCGCTGCATTTCATTTCCGACATTTCGTTATTTTATTTCCGACGATTACTTTTTTCCCCCGACATTTATTTCTTTTCATTTCCGGAATTTTTGCTAGGTACCTCTCCGGCAATTTAATGTTTAACAGGTACATGTACGTAGAAAAGGAATTTTGAAAATAAATTATTATACACAACATTTTTAATATAAAAATTTTGTATATATACATTTGTACATGAAGCACTAAGTCAAGTTAACAGAATTTTTTTCATTCATTTTGTTCACTAAATTAAATGTCAAAGACTGCGCCGAACTTCTGTCCAAGATATTTGATTTACTAAACAGTCTATAATTTATTCTTTAAAATTTTCCATTACCTAAATTTAAATCAATTGCGTTTCATGTATAGATATCAGAGATTTAAAACAATGACCGATTCTTATCGACTCGGAATTTAGATATCAGACACAGTTTTATTTCAATTAGTTTGAATTTAACTAATAGAAACGTCGGTATATTTAAGTTCAATATCGGTAAAAATTTTAATTTGAACATAAATATCAAATCTCATGTAAATTTTTATACGCTTAATCTAGTATTTTTAAATTTTAGCTCAGATTATGATACGCCATATTTAGCTTTAAATATTCAAATAAAGACTATACGATTATACTTATTATAAATGTCGCAGTTTTGAAGTGTACGCATGAATATTTTGTTCCTTAGCATAATTTATTAATTTAAAAACTTCAAATCTATTGATATATAAAGCTAACACATGACCATTAGGTTCACCGACCATTCAATGACAGCGCCATCTGCCGCGGACTATACCTGTGGGTACCTGTCAGGTAAACAAATACGTTACACCCCATTGTTTTATTAGCTATACACACCGACAGATTTCACACCTTTAATCGCCCTAATTTACACAAAGAAAATTCTAAGGAAAAACAAACACTTGCACAATAATTGTGGCATTATTTTTAAAGAAATTATGGTCCTAAACGGCAATGCTCAAAGCACACTAAACGAGTAGATTCTTTTCTAGAGATACGTGTATGTTGTACAAAAAATAAAACACAATAGGGTAAATCCATCTTATCATATAGTATAAACCGATTCTCTTTAATATCATGTGTTAAAGTCAAGATTAAAACATTTTGCACCATCCGGACCTTAAAACGTAGGGGGACCTTTTCTTATACGGGCCGGACCATTTCTTATAAAAGGCGGACCTAATATGTTATCGTATTTGGTCCGGCCGGACCTTTAAACAAGGCGGACTAAATATTATGCGACACCGTCCGTCGGTCTGTTACGCTTTGGGGTACCCATCTCTTATCCGCAAATCCTCTTATACCACTAAGTGAAATTTAATAAAACTTTCACAGAATCTTAGCTTTATTTACATATTACCATTGTGCACCTCCTATTTTACTTTTTGATCCGACATTATTTTGGGTTTAGTGACAACAGCAAAATATGGACTTTGCCATTACAACATATGGGAGGCGGGGGTATCATTTAGTGAGCTCATTGCTCACAATACCTCTAGTTTCTCTTTCAATTTGGCCGTTTGGATTAACTTCTTGTCCAAATTAAAATTATTATTCAATTTATGAAATTTCAACATCCCGCCTGAAAAAAAATCCTTGATCTGTCCTAAGGGTTAATAAATGGTACAGCACAAAGTGCGTAGGATCTTATACCTATTATTGCCCTAAGGGATGGTTACAGAGAGAGAGAGAGAGAGAGTTCAGTATACAAAAGAGTAAATAAAAATTATCCGTATTCAACCAGTGTCAAGAATCCCTACCCTAGTTTTTAAAATTATCTCCCAAATACTCCTACAGAAATTATTTTTATATAAAAAAAAAAATAGCTAGACTATCAGGCAGGGATACTGAAATCTCGAAAGACTCTCTATAACAACATAATTATAAAACATTTATACATTCCTCAAAATGCGCATACTTTGTGGTCGGAGTGACACATTTAAAAAAAAAATTTCATAATTGAATTCGGCAGAGATGTCTGTCTTCCAAGAATATGTAGATAACGGTCATGTCAATTATTTTTGCACGCCCCCCCCCCTCCCCCAGCCTAAAAAATCAAATGCCTAAATGCCAGTCTGAACAGGGGATGGCATTTCTTCGTGTGTTTGTGTGTTAAAGAACGTATAGATCTATGTACACATAAAAAAATTTATTCTGGTTAACTGCTTTTAAGATTTGAAGTAAATAATTATCGTACATCAAATTACTTGGTTTAGATTTGAGATTAGTACTAAAATAATCAGTTATAATTGACAAATGAATTTTGCGACGCAAACCAACTGCAGACTATATACATGACTTTGTATAGAATGTATATTAGAACTACATGTAGATAGACAATTCACAATTATAGCACAATTATACCTCCCCCCCCCCCCCCCTTTCAGCCGCGCAAATATCAAATAACTTCTCTTTCCACTTGTGATATTTTCCCTGACCAAAATCTGATCAGCACGGACTAAGTGTATGGACGTGCTAGTCTGTACAGAGTAATGACAGTGTGTTTACTATTGAGCTTTTGTGGAGTTTATTTCTTTTTTGTGATACATATTTCAATAAATGGAATTCATGGTGTATATCACTTGACTTGTGCACATCTTTGAACCGATGCAGTAACCTTATTACCAGGTATGGGTACGTTTACAGCGTTCGAGGCGTTTTCTCGATATGCACCAATTGCATAGGGGCTGCAAATCAAAGACGTTGGTTGTTTTGTTCCATTCAAATGATATAATTTCAAAATGTGTTTGCAGATTTTACTGCTTTTTATTTCAAGTTTATTCTGCATAAATTGGCGCACTGTAAAAATACGTACTCGTGCATCTAAATTTCTCACCAAACTTGCATTTTTTTTCTTTTGATTCAAATCAATAATTATTCAGAAATATGATTATTGTGTTGTTTACTGTGGTTTTGAAATGTCTTGATCAACTCATGTGTTCTCATATGCTTTACCATCGGAGATGTGCACAAGTCGATACCCAAACCAAAAAATCATTCAAGTGTAACGAGCGCATTGGGGTATATATCGTTACAATGAGACAAGGTATCTGAAAGAAATATGGCGGAATACGGCTATAGTTGGTATAAAACAAGTCGTACATACGAGTAGATGAACATAATGCGTTTTTAAGAATTCATGTCAGCTTTAAACTCCAATAATTTACTTTTTAATGCTTCATGTACATGTATTTCAATATCTATTTCTTCTCCATTTGCTATTGTCTCCAACAACTTGATTTTGTGTAGTAATGTTTAATATTCTTGGTATCCAAGAGAAAGATCATATCACAAGGAATACACCTGTGAAATATGAAAATCCTGGTACTGACTGTACAAAAGTTGTGACCAAGGTGGGGCAAAGTCTAATCTAGAATACGTATCTGTTTTTAGTATGATGGACCTATTCAATGTACAAGGTTAAATAGCATTCCTTTTGTTATAGTAAGAATAGAGCTTAAAGACCCAATTTTTTTACCGTACGGTTACCTGAGGAGGGGGAGTGGTCAAAGTAACAGTGGTGTTATTTACCTGGAGACCCCCAATACCCAAGATGTCAAAAATCTATATACACTTTGCATTACACAGGAAGTCTGTGTTTGGAAATCAGGGTCAACATTACGTGTTTCGTGTCTAAATTTGAGTGAAACTACTTGAAATAATTGAAATATTTCAATATAAAATTTATTTATAAATACTTTTAGCGATATCTAATGAAGAAAAAAATTATAAAGAAATATCGTTTTTATATATATTTTTTTTTAAAATGACAAATTAAAGAAAAGAACACAGAGTAAAACTGCAAAGTAAACATATCTATTTTTAATTAAATTTGTGTAAATATCAAAATAAAAAAAATAAAATATTCCATTCATAGGTAGGCCTATCCGTCATGTAAACATGTACACTGTACCGTAACGCGATAGGAATATTGCCAACGTTCTGATCAACAATAGTGTCGAAAATATTAACCATTTCCGGGTGTTCGTGTGTTTAAAAAAATTTTTATTGTTTGCAAGATTTCTTTTCTACTTTTAAGAATTGATCTTTGGCTGTATATATTCACTTTTTAATTTCGAATATTGGGTATTGACAGATGTTAGGAAATTCGAACTAAAAAGTTATAATCTCTAAACTCCTAGCTGTTTCTTAAATTTCAGAACTTGACAACGGAACATGGTATAGATTGTATTCATATATACGTAGATAAAACATGGGATAAATGAATTGTGTATCCGTTGTATCCGTGTCGTTTGTGCTAAATATCTTTTCTTATTTATCATATTCCAATTTTAATCGACAAATAGCGTTTCTGTGCACGGACTGCTCTAAATTCTACAGCAGATATCTTGGACGACATATCGCATAAAATACAATATAGCCGTTGGGATATTTTTTGAAGCCATGTTTTAATTATCTACTCTCAATTGTTTTTAAAATAAAATTTTACCAAGATTCTTTTTTTAACCCCCGTGTATACAACATGTACAAGGCGACTACATAAAAGTGTTTGACGCTCGACCAGGCAATCGTTTTCAAAGGACACAAACTCAGACTATCAGTTAGCACGGTTAGCTGGCCTGTCAATCAAATCAGTAGCTATTGTTTTTTTAATGATTGACAGGCGGTAAATTATTGATCTTGAATCAGGTAAATTTGGGGGGCGTTAACATAAAATTGGGTGTTTAACCTTGGAATTGGACTTGAATTGAAAAAAAAAAATCTGTGCCATAAGTTAACCTATGTGGGCATCATTGTTTCACAATGCAATACTCTCAGAATGCTCGTTGAAAATGCTACACCTATTAGAGATCTTAAATTATGATTTTATAACAATTATAACAATTATAGTCTGAATTCTGAGTGGATTTACACTGTACCTTAGTTTTTCAATTATGTATTGTAAACCAACGTTAATTCGCGTGCTAAAAAATTCGCGAGTTTCTCTTTATGCAACTTATTGATTTGTTATGCAACATACATTTAATGTCACGTCATATAGAAATATGACGTTACCGTTTCCCCACAAGCACTTTATAGCCTGGTACAAGAAGAATATGGAGATAACGAACAGTATTCAATCTCAAAGTCCATTAAACAATATATAAAATAGGAGCAGGGCAAACAAGGACCTCCGAAACATCAGAGGTGGGATCAGGTGCCATGAAGGAGTGAGCATCCCCTGCCGGCCGGTCACACCCGCCGTGTGCTCGTTGTCATGATCAGGAAATAACGGAAAAAATCCGTCGTCAATTCAGTGTACAAGTTTCTCTATAGTTTAGCGTAAATAATATGATGACGTAATATTTTAATAAGAAAAATAACTTTTCGTCTTTTATTACATTTTAGCCAGTATAAATTAGAAGGAATGCGGCAATAAATTGAAGATTAAACTTTTTAAAGTGTGTGAAAATGGGTGATTGCAGGGAAACTGTATATGCGTGACTTTGCGTTAGAAATAGGATATGGTATATGGTATATGCGTTAAAATGCGTGACTGCATGGAAGAGGGTTTACTAGCGGAAAATTAATTTCAGCGAACCAAGTATTTTGTTTCGTATTTATAAAGAATGTTTCCTCAGTCGCGAAAATTAATCATTACGGATTGATTTCAATTTGACGAATTGCCAAAAAAAAAGATGATACGAAGAGTACTTGGTGTACAGTATTGAAAAAAAATAATAGGAAAAAAGAATGCTTTGATGAACTAATACTTCAAAAATATTGCTTTATGAAGAGTCTCTCAATTGAAAAATGAGTATGTTATAATGCCGCTATGCAATCTTGCAAAAATATTGTAGGATACATTGTCAAATAAAGAAAAATGCAAATAAAATCAAAGTGTTAATACTTTTTATGATACAAATTTTAAATAACTTTGTCCATCACATTGCAATTGGAAGCCACGGAAAGAAAGTTGGCACACTAGGCAGTCGGCAGAGATCATTGACACGAAACAATTTAGGTTTAAATGTCCAAGCACCACGTTGTTCTTTTACATACATGTAGCTTATACAATGAACCCTGATACCCAATACATCATGGGAATGGATTTCTTATTAATTTTTTATTTGTAAATACTCAGTTCTTGTTTTAATTAAAAGGTGCCATGAAAAATAAATTATCAACCGGTATGCTGGATACACTTCAGTGGCGTAGCATCGTTTTTGAAAGTAGGAGGGCCAGCCAGAGAAAAATTTTTTTTACTAACCTGAAAAAAGTTGACAAGCAAAAAAAAAAAAGAAAAGAAAAAAGAAAAAAAGGAAAAAGTTGCCCAAAGTCGAAAATCCTATTTCGTGGAGGGGGGGGGGGATGGTAAACTTGTTCTTCTCAGTTTCAACTACTTTTAGTACCAATTTTAATATTACATTTTCGGTAAATCACTAAAAGTCTAAGGTGGGGGGCCAACCAGGCTTTCAATTAACATTTCCAATAGTATAAGTAAGGTTGGGAAAAAAAGTGGGGGGGGGGGGGGGCAGGAAAACTGAAACTTATGTGGAATCATCCTGGGGTAGTGTAGATTCTAAATTGTTCAAACCATGACCCCCGGGGATTGGGCGGGGCCACAATTGGGAATCAAAGTTTTACATAGATATATATATAGGAAAAATCTTTTAAAATCTTCTTCTCAAGAACCACTGGACCAGAAAAGCTGAAACTTATGTGGAAGCACCCTGGGTTAGTGTAGATTGTAAATTGTTCAAATCAAGACCCCCGGGGGTAGGGCGGGGTGACAATGGGGAATCAATGTTTTACATAGAAATATATAAGAAAAATCTTTAAAAATCTTCTTCTCATGAACCACTGGGCCAGAAAAGCTGAAACTTATGTAGAAGCACCTTGGGGTAGTGTAGATTCTAAATTGTTCAATTCATGACCCCCGGGGGTAGGGCGGCCACAATGAGGAATCAATGTTTTGCATAGAAATATATAGAAAAAATCTTTGAAAATCTTCTTCTCATGAACCACTGGGCCAGAAAAGTTGAAACTTATGTGGAAGCACCCTGGGGTAGTGTAGATTGTACATTGTTCAAATCATGACCCCCAGGGGTAAGGCAGGGTCACAATAGCGAATCAAATTTTTATATAAAAATATATAGCAAAAAATATTTAAAAATCTTCTCAAGAACCACTGGGCCAGAAAAACTAAAACTAATGTGGAAGCATCCTGAGGTAGTGTTGATTCAAAATTGTTTAAATTATGATCACTGGGGTAGGGTGGGGTCACAATATGTATTACATGGGGGAAATCTGGTAAAAAAAAAAACAGAATGGTCAAAGATTCTCAGGTGAGCGATGTGGCCCATGGGCCTCTTGTTTCATATGCGATTATTTTGGCAACAGTTTACGATCCTAAACAAAATTACTCGGTCGCACGAATATTTTGTCGCTTCTGCTCGTGCGCCAATTGTGAAAGGGGCTTTACCAAACAACATCAGTTCCTACTGCTTTCTACGCCAACCATTCAGTTTACTGAAACCAACAACTCAGCGCTACGCATTTCAGTTCCCGGTGTTTTCTGAGACGAGGACGTCTCATTTTCCGAAGCGAGAGGGATTTATCACGGTGTGATATTTGATAAAACAATTTTAGTGACATGTTTAAGCTGACTTTGAAATATACTTTTAATTACTAGCAACTATAATTACTTTTAACATCTTGAAACACTATAATTATGGTAATTACTGTGTAACCCAAAATATGTCATTCTACTCAACATGTCATGAGATATTCTATCTAAAGCCATCTGTCACTCATGCTCAGAATTGTGCTAATTGCCATTGTTATATTTTATTAGTCCCCTACTGGTGAAACCGGAGGGGACTATAGGTTTCCTCTGCGTCTGTCCGTCTGTCTGTCCGTCCGTCCGTCTGTCTAGCTGTCTGTCTGTCTGTCCCCGTCTGTCTGTCAGTCTGTCCCACTTGGTTTTCCGCACTTTTTTTCTAAACGCTTGCAGATATTGAGCTGAAATTTGGTATGCGAGTGTATCTTGATGAGTTACAGATCAAGTTTGAATTTTGCCTCGCTTCATTGATTTTTGTCAGAATTATGTCATTTTGAATTTTTCACATTCGTTTAATTAAGATCGGGTTCGTGCTGCGCTAACTTCCGATGGTCGACATAAATATGAAGCGAGAAAAAGACGTTGGAAAAAATGAGTTAAATTTTCGTCTTAATGTGGCTTATTTTATTAGGTTTAAGGCATTCACAACCTAAAAAATCATCCAGTTTTACCTTGGACGTAACTATTGCATACTATAAAATGGCACCCTGAAGAAAAAGGGGAACCCGGTAGGGGACATGTATTGCTTATGCAATACTCTCAGAATGCTTGTTATTTATATTTTACATGAATAATTCTTAATCAGGTAACTCCTAGGCTTCGGATTGTTCGGGTGCAATTTTTGGATTTCCAGAATTTACCCCAGCGACCTAAGTTTATAATAAAGTGCTATTCCATCTTTAACATTTTTATGTTTTGTTATTGCCGGTGTAAAGACGAATAATGACCCCCATCGAATAAAGACCGGGGGTCATTTTTCGACAGCGAAAAATGAACCCCGGTCATTATTTGACATAGAAAAATGACCCTTTTGACCGTAGAAAAAGTGTCACCACCCTAAAAATTTGCAGAACCCACGTGAAGAAAAATGACCCCCGTAGAAAAATGACTCCCTGTTGATTAAAGCTGAAATTTTTAGGGGGCAAAAAAAATTTAAAGAAGCATATTTGCCAAAATGCTCACCTGAGCTTATTTGGAATAAATTGATGATACATGTATGTTGATCTCATAACATACGATTATAACTATCTTTTAAGGTCAATGCAATGGTTCAGAATCTAAAGGAGTAAAGATTTATCGAGCCTAAAGGGTTAGGTAAACATTGTTTTTCGATAGTGGGAATCATCGTACTGACAGAAAAAATCAGCAGTATCATATATTATTTTATCCTCCGCTTGAAAAGCGGGAGGGTATATATTGATTGGGATGTCCGTCCGTCTGTTACGCTTTGGGGTATCCATCTGTTATCCGCAACTTCTCTTATATATAAAAAGATGTATTTGTAAAACAGCTACGCCCCTGTATGGCAACATAGCGAAGATTAAACTTTTCTTAAAGGCAATTTAAATATAATGATACCCAAAGTAGGGTCTTCTCACAAGAAATACAATTGCAAAATAGGAAAGCCCTAGCACCACTTGTTCAAAATTAATGGCTAAGGATAAGTGTTTGAAAGGTAGGTCAAACTCAAAAGTCAAAGGGTCAAAGTTGATGGTTTCTTAAGAAAGGTTTAATGTAACAAGGATTACATTTGTGAAGTATGAGAGTACTTGTATCTACCGTTTAAAAGTTATAGCCAAAGTAAATGAAATAAAAATTTGGCATTTTTGTGTAAAATGGGACAAACTCCAAGGTAAAGGTCAAAAGGTCAAATTGTTGGTACCCAAAGTAAGGTCTTGTCACAAAGAGTGTACACATATTGAATATGAAAGACAAAGCTACAATAAATGAAAAGTTATGGTAAAGGTTAAAGTTTTTGCGGAGAAACAGACCGGCGGATAGACAGACAGACATACAGACGGACACGATAAAACTATATACCCCCGAATCTTCGATTACAGGGACATAAAAAAGAAATGGTCTTCAATTAACTTTTCATATTATGATACAGTATAAAGAAGACGTTACAAAAATGAAAATGTTTGTTCTGATTTTCATATTAAATTCTCTGAAAAATATACTCAGAACTGGGTAAAATCGTGGAGTAAAAAAAGAATTAAGAAATGTAATGAATACTGTGTGCTAAATCAAAAGGTTATGTCTACATATATAGTTTTTGCATTAGAATGTGTATTTTACACTAGCCCATCGCTTTACAGAGCATATTTTAGGTGTTATACCCACCCACCCCCTTACTTATTTAGGAGGAAGTTGATTATCAACAAAAGCAACAACAAAAAAACTACCCTACCTTTTTTTTCTATAAGGAGGGACTAAAAATAAGCTTAAAATAATCTACTATTCTACTAATTTTCAACTGTTACTCTGCCACAATACTTTCAAGTATACCCCCACCAACATTTAAAGTATGCTTTAATCATGGCGAAGTAAATTATGATATGATTGAACTTGTGTGAAGGCTTAACTTCATTTCAATATTTTATCTAGAGCCTCTTTCGGTATTATTGAAATGTGTATAGAGTTTTATTTATACTTTTGCTTTTCATTTATTTTTTGTTTGTTGTGATTTAAAGTAAATTTTTTTTTTGGGGGGGGGGGTGGATAAAAATATCCTCCTCTTTCATTGTCAGATAGGATTTGCCGAACTTATACAAGCTAAAAGTTGAAATGAAGGAAAAATTAATTTTTCTATTAAAGAGTATTGGAACCTGATTGTTGCATGGTTTGATTTTTAAAAACAAGTGGCATATCATTCTTTAAGCAAACACTATAAGGAGGAATATTAAAAGGAAATTTTATCTACTTGACAATTAAAGAATCTCTTTTCACTCTAAAGGGGGTCATTTTTCAATGGGGGTCAATTTTTTATAGGACTAACATATAAAATAATGACCCCTAGGACACTTTTTCTACAAAAAATGATTTTTTTCTACGGGTAGGGGGTCATTTTTTGTCGTTGAAAAATGACTCCCGGTCATTATTCGATGGGGGTCATTATTCGTCTTTACACCGGAAAGTTTGACACTTATTTCCCCGGTGATAATTGCGTGGATAAATTGTTCAATTAATGATTACCCTGGCTATCAAAATGTCCTTACTTTGTAATATTATTAATTTAATGATTATCGAAGTTTCAAAACGTTACGACTATGATGTGCTCCTAGCATTGAACTTTCTTACAGGTAATAAATAAATTTATAATTGGTATAAGTCCAATTATTGCCTGACGTCACGGACTCAGGCTTTAAAAGAATTGATATTTCTAAGATCCGAAACTGCACAATCATAGCTAGAGAGCAAGATTGTCTCCAAACTGATTTACATTGGAATTCTATACCTGCATTTTAAAAGAAACAATTTTCAGAAATGATATTACTGATGCAAAATATTGCAGTGTTTACTTTCTTTGCTCTTTTTGCATGGAACAGATTATTCCATGTGATTCGCCGTTACAACATGTCCGTGTACATCCTTTAAGTTCACCTCAGCCGAAGGCACAAGTGAGCTTTTCTGATCACATTTTGTCCTGCGTCCGTCTGTCTGTCCGTCTGTTTGTAAACTTTTCACATTTTCGACTTCTTCTCAAAAACCGCTGGGCCAATTTCAACCCAGTATCCTTGGATGAAGGGGATTCAAGTTTGTTCAAATGAAGGGCCAGGTCCTCATTCAAGGGGTGATAATTGGGAATAAATGAAAATTTGGTGGCATGTTTTAAAAATCTTCTTCTCAAGAACCACTGTGCCAGGAAAGATGAAACTTATGGGGAAACATCCTCAGGTAGTGTCGATTCAAGTTTGTTCAAATCATGACCCCCCCGGGGGTAGGGCGGGGCCACAATGGCCGACCAAAGTTTTACATAGAAATGTACAGGAAAATTCTTTAAAAAGCTTCTTCAAAAGAATGGCAAAGCTACAATGGATTATATTTATATGAAAGCATCCTCAGGTAGCGTAGATTCAAGTTTGTTCAAATCATGACCCGGGGGGTAGGGCGGGCCACAATGTCTGACCAAAGTTTTACATAGAAATATATAGGAAAATTCTTTAAAAATCTTCTTCTCAAGAATAACAAAGCCATACAGTGTAATTGATCATATTTATATGGAAGCATCCTCATGTAGTGTAAATTCAAGTTTGTTCAAATTATGACCCCCGGGGGTAGGGCGGGGCCACAATGGCCGACCAAAGTTTTTTATAGAAATATATAGGAAAATTCTTTAAAAATCTTCTTCTCAAGAATAACAAAACCATACTTGATTATATTTATATGAAAGCATCCTCATCAGGTAGTGTAGAATCAAGTTTGTTCAAATCATGACCCCCGGGGGTAGGGCGGGGCCACAATGTCTGACCAAAGTTTTACATAGACATATTTAGGAAAATTAGTAAGCTATCTTCGCGCCTTTTCTTTGGATTGTTCTATTGTATGCATGGGTGGGGTAACTTCCCCGGAATTAAATAAAGTTTGCAAGTTCTTTTAACTTTCTTCTAATGGTTCAGAAACTCTATCTACAGCTTCTATATCATTCTTTAAAACAAAATATCGTATACATCAGTAAATGGACATGCAACACTAAAGAAATGATTTTTCGAATTTGTTTCCCGATCCCGCGGTTGATTTATTGACTTTATTCCATAAATGGACTAGTCCAATTATAATAAACAACGCAGTTCAAGTTATCGTATCCAGATGCATTATCTTTGTCTCTGTTTAGATACACACAATAAATAAGAAAGCAGTGAAAAATCTTGGATTTTTCTTTTCACAAAGGCCAAAATATTGAATTTTCTTATTTCATTCTCGTGTTACTACCCCCCCCCCCCCCCCCCCCCCCCCGTTTAAGAAAAAGAGAAATAATGAACACACATTAATAATGTTTACTTCAGAGGAAAAAATACACTCCAACAAAATGTGTATTTAATTATATCCATCTTTTAAAATGTTTACAATACATGTTTTGATAACAGATTTTACAAAAGGTGTTAAAATGCAGCTTGAAATCAATTTACTATTATTCCAATAACAGCGTGTCACTTTGCTTGATTAAGCGTGTTTAAGTTTCACATAATGATTACCATTATTATTATTATTATTACAATTATTATTCATTATAATGAATGGTAATCAATTACCACGGTCGATCAAGCAAAGTGACACGCTGTTATTGAAATGATAGTTACTGTAGATCCAAGGGCAGATCACTCCACTTGCAGACCCCCCACCCTCACCCTAAATTACAACTCTATAGTACGCAGTGTAGAGATATTCTTCTACAAGTGAAATAAAATCAAGAGTTCAATTACACAAGATTCTCATAATATAAAGTTAGGATATGTTTTAAACCCACAAAAGTACATTGTATCACTCTTCATGCAGATAAATTGATTGATTTAGTCAGGCAAGCTTTTTAAAAAGTTGTTACTTGTTAATTTTTAAAGTCCAGTATAGAGCTACATAATTTAAATTACGGGACATTCCCTAAGTACAATGTGGAAAGTTATTGTATTTGTCTTAGGACGTTTACCTTAATTAATGGTTTAAGGAATTACGCTTTTACAAATTTTGAGATGAGTTTCATTATCACCTCCTCTTCTTGCAATTATTTAATAATTATTCGTTTTATTCTTCGATCGTCAGTCCATTCGACTGATAGTCGAATGGTCGACTCTTCGCTGACTTCCCTAATTAAACAATGTAAAATGATTTATAGAATATACTTTAGAACTTTATTCAAAGAGTAATCATCTACTACCAATTGAATACTTTCCAGAATTTAACAAAAATTGCCGTATTCGAACGTAAATACTCCTTAAATGGGACTCGAATCCAGCGGCAAACTAAAGTAACTACCCTTGACACTATTGATAATAGGTATTTAAAGCAACAGTCCTATACACTTGGGCTTTGTCAATTTTCTCCCACAAACTTAACAGGAAAGAGTTATATTTAGGTATTTGTGGATCGTCTCTCCATTTTTCAAACAACTGGTTATAAATTTTACTGTAAAAAATATATTGATAACGCAGTTCAAATTCATGGAGAGTAGACCGAGAAACAACAAATTTAATGAAAAGTGGCTTAAAAAGAGCCGATTTTTTTGCAACATTTGATTGGAACGGCTATATTCAGGTGCATATTCAAAAAAAAAGTCAAAAATATTCAACCGAATATTTGTCCATTTTACATTCACCTACAACACAGTCAATGGCTAGGTTTTGAAAAAAAAATCAATTACTAGTTCTTTTTTATTCTTTTTATGAGCCGCTATTCCTGCTGAATCGATATTTAAAGCCCCCACTTCTTTGATAAAGAATAATAAATCCTTTATTAACGAAACGAAGTGAAACGAAACGAAATCTACCGAAACGAAACAAAACCTACCGATACGAAACGAAATTAAGACAAAACCTACCGAAACCAAACCAAAATATCAGAATTTTTTTTTTTTCAAACCAAGGTATATCCTATACAAGTATTGCTTTTTTTTAGGTCAATTTGATGATTCAGCCACCTGAGGAGTGCAATATTCACCGAGTGCGAAAGGCGAGTTGTACTTCGAAAGTGGCTAAATCATCATATTGACTGAAAAACAGCAAATAATTGTTTTATTATATGATGCAATTATTCATGATACAACTCATTACTTGTTTGCATTTGTTGAAGTGTTAGCCAATTACAAAGAGAGAAGCAGTGTTACAACGTAACAACCCGTCATATTGATTTGAAATGTTTCAAATCTAGTTTAGTTGTCATGAAGGAAAAAAATAATAAAACGCTTTTTTATATAGATAGATAGATTTATGATAGATTTTGAAAGGATAGAGGATAATCAGAGAAGACTGGCAGCTTAAAAAAATAAAAATGTTTGTTTAAAAAGTATCGGAGGGAAGGCGGAGGTATCCCGGCTTCCCCACTTATCACCACCACCCCAAATTTTTATATTTACCTTATGTTATGATTACACGAGAAAAAGTCGACAGCAGGTGTTATACATATAGCTTTCCAAACCTACTTGTATTAGAGTTTCCCAGATTATTTTTAAATCAATGTAGAGAAAATAAATCCTTATATTCACCTGGAACGTCACATGCAGGTAAATATAACGTAGTATTTTTCTATATAGTTGGATCTCACCAATCAGAATGATAGGAATTATTATATAATAATATAATAAAGAAAATTATATATAATATGTAACAGCATATAGTCTATTTTTACTTCATATGACAGAGCCATAGTGCCTTTCCGACGACAAGACCTACTCAAGTATTTAAAAGGAAATCACCTGTTTCTATTTATAGAAACATGTACCTTTTTAATTCGAGATCAAACTAGTACATGTATGTAATCATTTGTGGACCAGTGTTATATTTTCATAGTTGCAAGTTTGTTACATGACAATCATTTTAATAGTTTAATACTCTTATTCTAAACAAGACTTTTAGAAAATCTTAAAAATAAAACAAGACAGCAGCTACGGGTACGACTTAGGTCATTAAAATAATTTAGGACTGTTTTTCCCCGAGATATTTTTAGGGTCAATGTTGTATAATATACATGTATCTCTGACATTATTTATACACGTATTAAAAGATAAAAAAAGAAAACTTAGGAAAAATGAATAGAGAGAGAAAAATTGCATAGATATAAAAAAAGCTGAGAGACTCGAACTCACGATCATTATGTCTACAGTCCAGCGATTTTTTTTCCTCTTTTTCAGTCCAGCAATCATACCACTAAGCCACGAAGTCATTGAAATCGGAAGGATAAATTTAAGAAAGATTGTTGAATCTAAAAATTATATGTGAAGAAAAATTAAATACATATTTTCAACTTTTTCCATATGATGACCACCTGTAACCAAAATTATCTAAATGTAATGAAGTGCAGTCATATCCAAATAAAATTATTCAGAAGTTGGTTTCTGGTTAAGGGTGGTCTTTAGCTACAGTTTGTCAGTGTTTAGGGGGATACCTCAATATTTACTATATTCTCTATATAAACTGAACGATTTTTATATCTGTCATATGAGGAAACTATTAATATTTAAATATTATTTTTGTGTGATTTGCTTAAAAGCATGTATAAACGAACACTGTATGAAAAAAAAAAATTGGTTAAACAATGTATTTAAAAATCACTACTAGAGTAGGCGGAAGTGATTATCAAATGCGCTATGGCTCCTTATAAAGTTCAAGCACTTTTAAGTTTAGGCAATTTCATATACGGGGCACTCCTACTTATTTTTACCACAAGGTACCCAACTAAATTTCAGGCTCATATTTGTTAATATATGTATATATCAATCATACGAGGGTTATTCGAAAAGTTCGTGGACGATGTCAATCTTCGTTACATTACTTACTAGAAATTTAAACTAAGCACAATATGATATGTAAAAATATTTGATTTGTTGATGTGTGAAGTTTCATACCATTCGATTTAACAGATATCAATTTACTTCATCTTAAAATCAACATGTTTTGCACCCACGAAGCACACTTAACGGCAATGTAACGTCAAAACATAGCGTCAAGAATTTATTAAAAAAAATACTATCCCTATACCTTTCAAAAAGTATAATCCAATACCCACTCATTGAGTCCTTGCTCTAATACTTGACATTTATTTTTTAAGAATTGCTCTCGTTGTATAATTTACTTTCTTAATGTTTTAATTTATTTTATTACTTAACTCTTCTTTTTGGATACGCAACTCTGAAGCACCAATGTCTTTCCTTGAGCGAGTCTCTGTCACTGAAATACTGCCTGTACTATTTGTACACGCATGCATAACTCGTTTGTGACATATTTTCTTGATTCCTCCAACATTTTTAGAGACTATTCAGGGATTTTCCTGAGTAAAACACCAAATTGCATCGTTATCTGATATTCCGTGACGTTCTAAAAAGTCATCGTTTTTGTCGTTTTTAATAAGGAATACCTATCTTCTCATGTTGATTTCTTTTCAACAAAGCAAAAAATAAAGCCATTATATGGTATACGAATCGATGTAACATTTCTTAATTTGAATTTCTAGGTTGTTTTTCGTTTTTGTTCCATTTTACAGAGAATACGACTACAGACATTATATAGTGTATTGTCTGTTACTTACTAAATTTTGACCTGCTCCGCAATCCGATTTTTGCATTTTTAAAATCTGGATAAGTTTTGAATCAATCGTAATATTTTAGAAAAAATTAATACAAATCATTTGGATTTATTGAAAAAATATTTTTACCAAATTTGGATAACATATGACGTCAAATAAAAAAGCCTCGTATATACCTACTTAAAAAAATGACATCATACGCGTTGCGAGTTTTATTTGTCAATAAATTCTTTTAGACGTCTTTGGTCGAACCTCTTTATTGTAAACTACTCCCATATCAAAAAACGAAATCGATGTCGATATAGATGATATCGACAATGTTATGTCGATATCGTATCGATATCGATCGTGATGAGCACTATAAATTTGAAATACTTGGTACCATATATGAGACTGTGCTTTGTCGATATCGACAATACCATGATGATATCGTATCGATATCGATCCTATTTGTAGAATTTATTTTCACAGTGAGGCATAAAATAATTTTACAAGGTCACAAGTGATATCAAATTTATTCATTATTAGCAGGAATATGAAATCCTATTATGATAAGGAAAGGGTAAGTGGTTGTTATTGTTTTGGATTAGGTTTAGAGTAAGATATTGGGTGAGGATGAATTTTGTTAAACATATTTTAACAGTCAAGATTCGATATCGATACGATATCGTTGATATCGACGATATCGAAGGTAGGGTAAACTTATTAATCAGAAAGTAAATATGTAAAAGCATTGCATGAAGAAACGCAGAACTTATTGTCATGGGATATGTTAAATATAAAGATTTTGTATTAGGGTGAAGGTTGGTAAAGTTATGTTTTTTAACATTCATGATTCGATATCGATACTATATCGAAGATATCGATGGCAGATACAATTTTCGTGAAAGTAAAGTAATTAAAAATAAATAGATTAAATTCACATACAAAGTAACAAGTGCGGTAAGTAGAAAGGGCTGAGCAAACATGATTCGATATCAAAACGACATCGTCGATATCGACGATATCGACACTGCACGGAAAGTTTTATAAAAGATATTTTTCAAATAACACATGTTAAAAATACAATACTAGTATTATAGATGGAAATCATAATCTTTGAACAATCACGATTCGATATCGGCACGATATCGTGGATATTGACAGTAAGGAAGATTTCTTAAAACAGAAAGTATTGTAATAAACACACAAGAATAGAGAAATATTATAGTAAACAATAAAAAAGTAATGCGTCGATATCGTAAAGTTCTACATCGTGTTTTGGACATAACTCCGAAAATTACCTCAATACAAAATAACACCGTATATGGGAAACATAAGCTTCTGTTTGGGGTTGTGAATGAACGGTAAAACCAGATACCTCCAAATTAAATTCTCGAAAGTCTCTGGTTTTAACCTATGTTTAAAGACATTCGCAATCCAATACAGTAACTTCATTTCGATCTGTACATAAACGACCCTTACACATAACACATCAATTTGATAAATTAGTTGTAACTAGCTTCTTGAACTCTTCTTAATATATTTTTCCCCGTGGGGATCCGGGTTAGAATAGGTCCTCAGTACCCCTTGCTTGTCGTAAAAGGCGACTAAATGGGGCGGTCTTTCGGATGAGACCTATAAACCGAGGCCCCGTGTCACAGCAGGTGTGGCACGATAAAGATCCCTCCCTGCTCAAAGGCCGTAAGTGCCGAGCATAGGCCTAAATTTGCAGCCCTTCATCGGCGATTGTGACGTCTTCATATCAGTGAAATATTCTGGAGAGGGACGTTAAACAGTATGCAATCAATCAATCAATCTTTATATATCTTTGCAGTAGCCAAATTATCTTTTGAATATTAATATAGGTAGTGTCCTTTAGATATTCATCAAGGTTAAATTCGAATTTGTAAAGGGGGCCAAATGAGGATCAAAATTTACATTTCCTTCGAATACTGTAAATACCGAAATGTACGCAAGGAATTAATTATCGCGTAATTTCGCGATAAACATCACTAGCGAAATAAACTTACTCGCTTTTATTTATATAGTGCTGAAATACCTGTTAATTCTCTTGATCAACAGTCCAATTGCGAATTATAATTCTCGCGATTTGCGGTCCAATAGCCATTTCGCAATAAGAAGTACTCGCGAAAAATAAGGAATCTACAGTATTTGGTTACCTAATACATTTTTCACATTCAATTAATAATTTGGAATATGTTTGAGAAATAAATTTTCTATATTTGTGTTCCCCCTCCCCTAGGCAACAATCGGGAGTTCAAAAACCGTCTTTTTTTTCTACAAAACGTTGATAATTAGACTTCTCATATGTTTTGAGTAAAAAATTATCTTTTGAATAACGAATAAATGTATATTGTGGTGGTTTTCCGAAGTCCTGCATGTTACGTTTAATGCAGTAGCCAATTTGTATTTTGGTATAGGTATTGATGACAAGTGGCGTTAAGATTCACAAGTTTAAGTGTTCTTACATTAATGACAATAGATTGATAATAAATACTCACTGTACTTACAATTCCTTATCTCTATATACATTGTATTTCATAATTACATAAACAAACCCATGATACAAGGGCCCCAATATTAGCATTTTAGCTCAGTTTGAAACATTACTGTACATATTTTTTGTAAATTGTAGAATTGTTTTGGTATTGATAAGCAACTTCTTTGTATGAGAGTTTATCTAAGATACAGAGAACTTCATTCTCAGCTATATCTAACCACCTATTAGACCCTAACAAAATGTTGTGAGTGTGGTGATACGGGGACCAATACAATTTTGTGCATCAAGTGATGACTTGTTTATAATTTTGTGATGAAAATTAATTAACAGTTTTTAAAAAAATATGGAGAAAATAAGTAAAGCATCTTCATTTGAAATAAACGCAGGCAAGCCTGTTATAAAAAGTAACTACTGTATACAGGGAAATTTTCGCCCCCGTTTTATTTTCGCCCCTTTCGCCCTTCTCTCATTTGGGCGAATTTAAAACGGGGCGAATTCAAAGAAAACAATATAATTCCTTTAAAAAAATTATGACTGGGCGAATTTAAAACGGGGCAAAATTGTTTGCAAGTGTGAAAGGGCGAAAATAAGACGGGGCGAAAATAACCCTGTATACAGTATTACTTGAAATGTATATTATTAAATTGCAGCCAGTTAAAGAAACTAGATTTCAAAAAGCACACTTGCTGAGTTCAATTGCGAATAAAATTATCAAATCTTTGTTTGTTTTACCTCTTTGCGTGTACAAGTTTGGGTATGTTAGTAAACGTTTGAAGTAAGTATAAAGATTAGTGATGTTAACGGATCCTAAATAAATCACTGTAGGGGATCGAGTTGTTGCTTTGGCTTATCATTACTGTTTACTTAGATCTCTTCTCGTTATCTTGACTTTTTAATCGATATGAAGTACGAAATTTTTCTTTAAAATTAAAATGTGTTCTCTGCCCCAGATTTAATTGTGAGAAGAGTTAAACATGGTGATGTCTGTCTATTTGATTTGACCAATTTTGTATGATTCCGTAATTTGAATTTTTCCCTTTCTCACAAATTAAATGAAACTTCATAAAATTTTTCAAAATGTTATATCCGGTTATATCCGGTATATGAAACAAGAATTATACTGGAATACCATCTAAATCACATTTACTCACACGAAAATTACTACAGTTTAAAATAAAAATGACAGCTCCCTTTGCAAAATATCTAACCAATGACGATGTTAGTGTTTTAGAAATATTTCCTTAACAAATTTCGTTAAATTTTGCACAACTGCTCCCCACAAATAATCTAGTCGCAGCAAATATTTTTCTTATTGTAGTTAATTAAGAAATCAGTAGTTACTAGTTAGTGTACAGAACAAAACAAATTGAAAAATCTACAATATGTAAAATACTTTCATACTTATCTTATGATAAATACTAGAAGTATATATTTGAAAGAACCTTACTGAAGAATTGGATTTTAATTCTTAATTTAATATTTAATTGTCAACATTTTATTGATTTGGATTGGAATTGGTAAATTTTATTCGCAAGAGTACTAGTGTAATTAATAATTAATCAAAAGGCAGATTACTAGTATGTCGACGGATTTCACATTGTGAATTGTTTGTACTAGTAAATTCTATGATATATCAAAGTTCTTTATTCATATGTAAAAAAGTGTAGAATTGAATGAACATAATACGCTTATTTTTTGCATTACTTTTCTCTGATATATTGAACAAATGCTTCTAAAAATGTTGAAAAATTAATGTTATGGTTTCAAGTACCATTGTTAACCTAATAAAATGTTTATTACTTTAAGAATGTGTAATGAATATGACTATGAATTATGAAAAATGATTATTAACGGTTATAGAATCATTTAATGACATATTAATGACATACGTAGTGTGTAAATATCATGAAAAGTACCTTCTTAAAGATCAAAATTACAAGTAGTATCAAGACTTAACACTTTTTAACACTGCACTGTCGGAATTATTGCAAAGTTCTAAAAATTCCATAAAGCATTTTATTTTCGTAAAATGAATTCTGTTCAGAATTTTGTTATATAATCTTTGTTTATCTTTTTCCAGTTTTGGGTGTGTTAGAGATGATCAATCGCGAAAAAAAGAAGGAAGTTTTTTTCTGACTGTTTTCAAATTTATCACAGTAGGAAACTTATCTTGGCTGTTTGGTTTTATTGAGATATGTTGTCTGCTGGGATAACCACACATGCAGATGACGCATAAAAAGGTCTTGGACCCCTTCGATTTTATATTTCTAGAAACGTGAATTTTGGACCTACTACTGTTAGTGAGAACAATAGCTTTTATCGGCCTTTATCCAATATATTTTATCTAGGAAGTTTGAAAACTAAAATTTTTGCGTTTCTGTGTTCTGTATTATTTGCATTGTGCAATTGTAAGTGGGGGATATATTTTATTTGTCACTGGTGTTTTCTTGTATAAGAAACTTAGCCTTGTTTTTTTTAAATATCGAAAGCTTCATTTTGTCTTAAAAAGATGAATGTCCCAAATATTTGAAGAGAGTAGAAATGTTTTATCAGTATGTTTAAACAATATATACGTAAAGTGTTCAGGAATTTTGATTTCTAATTCATATAAAAATTGTTTTATTGTATTTTATTAGAAGTATAGCATATATTTTCAGCAGCTTCCAAAAACAAAAGTGATTTAATAAACTTCACACTTTATCCTGAAGACAGATTATACAAAACACTTGCTTTGTATACAGGCACCCCAATATATGAGTACCTAGACCAATTTCAGACACATACTTAAAGCACATATTTTATCAATTTCAATATCAATCATCAACTCATTGAATAGAACATAGTTCCTTTCTACAGGCTTTTTCTTTTAATATATATAGTTTCAGACATCCTTAGTGAAACTTCTTCATTATAAACGTTTACTTAGTTTATCCCTAAGAAATAACCTCACATATTTAAAAAAAACTCTAGACAGAGCAATTTCACATCCGATTATGGTTCTGAAAAAGTTGATTTGTTGCTTTGACTTATCATTACTGTTTACTTAGATCTCTTCTCGTTATCTTGACTTTTTAATCGATATGAAGAATGACAATTTTCTTTAAAATTAAAATGTGTTCTCTGCCCTAGATTTATTTGTGAGAAGAGTTAAACATGGTGATGTCTGTCTGTTTCATTAGACCAATTTTGTATGATTCCGTAATTTGAATTTTTCTCTTTCTCACAAATTAAATGAAACTTCATAAAATTTTTCAAAATGTTATACCCGGTATTTGAAACAAGAATTATACAGGAATACCATCTAAATCACATTTACTCACATAAAAATTACTACAGTTTAAAATAAAAAATGACAGCTCCCTTTGCAAAATATCTAACCAATGACGATGTTAGTGTTTTAGAAATATTTCCTTAACAAATTTCGTTAAATTTTGCACAACTGATCTCCACAAATAATCTAGTCGCAGCAAATATTTTTTCTTATTGTAGTTAATTAAGAAATCAGTAGTTCCTAGTTAGTGTACAAAACAAAACAAATTAAAAAAATCTACAATATGTAAAATACTTTCATACTTATCTTATGATAAATACTAGAAGTATATATTTGAAAAAAAAACCTTACTGAAGAATTAGATTTTAATTCTTAATTTGATATTTAATTGTCAACATTTTATTGATTTGCATTGGAATTGGTAAATTTTATTCGCAAGAGTACTAGTGTAATTAATAATTAATCAAGACAGATTACTAGTATGTCGACGGATTTTACAGTGTGAATTGTTTGTACTAGTAAATTCTATGATATATAAAAGTTCTTTATTCCTAAAAAGAAAAAAGTGTAGAATTGAATGAACATATTACGCTAATTTTTTTGCATTACTTTTCTCTGATACATTGAACAAATGCTTCTAAAACTGTTGGAAAAATTAATGTTATGGTTTCAAGTAGCATTGTAAACCTAATAAATGTTTATTACTCTAAGAATATGTAATGAATATGACTATGAATTATGAAAAATGATTATTAACGGTTATAGAATCATTTAATGACATAGGGGAGTTTTATGAAGAGGCTTACTTTTACATTCGACAGCTGGCTTTTACATTTTAGGAAATAGAGTTTGTCTCTGTATAAATTGTAGAAGTCAGTCGTCGATTGTAAAAGTAAGTCTCTTCATAAAACTCCATTAATGACATACAGAGTATGTAAATATCATGAAAAGTACCTTCTTAAAGATCAAAATTACTAGTAGTATCAAGACTTAACACTTTTTAACACTGCATTGTCGGAATAATTGCATAGTTCTAAAAATTCCATAAAGCATTTTATTTTCGTAAAATGAATTCTGTTCAGAATTTTGTTATATAATCTTTGTTTATCTTTTTCCAGTTTTGGGTGTGTTAGAGATGATCAATCGCGAAAAAAAGAAGGAAGTTTTTTTCTGACTGTTTTCAAATTTATCACAGTAGGAAACTTATCTTGGCTGTTTGGTTTTATTGAAATATGTTGTCTGCTGGAATAACCACACATGCAGATGACGCATTAAAAGGTCTTGGACCCCTTCGATTTTATATTTCTAGAAACGTGAATTTTGGACCTACTACTGTTAGTGAGAACAATAGCTTTTATCGGCCTTTATCCAATATATTTTATCTAGGAAGTTTGAAAACTAAAATTTTTGCGTTTCTGTGTTCTGTATTATTTGCATTGTGCAATTGTAAGTGGGGGATATATATTTTATTTGTCACTGGTGTTTTCTTGTATAAGAAACTTAGCCTTGTTTTTTTAAATATCGAAAGCTTCATTTTGTCTTAAAAAGATGAATGTCCCAAATATTTGAAGAGAGTAGAAATGTTTTATCAGTATGTTTAAACAATATATACGTAAAGTGTTCAGGAATTTTGATTTCTAATTCATATAAAAATTGTTTTATTGTATTTTATTAGAAGTATAGCATATATTTTCAGCAGCTTCCAAAAACAAAAGTGATTTAATAAACTTCACACTTTATCCTGAAGACAGATTATACAAAACACTTGCTTTGTATACAGGCACCCCAATATATGAGTACCTAGACCAATTTCAGACACATACTTAAAGCACATATTTTATCAATTTCAATATCAATCATCAACTCATTGAATAGAACATAGTTCCTTTCTACAGGCTTTTTCTTTTAATATATATAGTTTCAGACATCCTTAGTGAAACTTCTTCATTATAAACGTTTACTTAGTTTATCCCTAAGAAATAACCTCACATATTAAAAAAAAACTCTAGACAGAGCAATTTCACATCCGATTATGGTTCTGAAAAAGTTGATTTGTTGCTTTGGCTTATCATTACTGTTTACTTAGATCTCTTCTCGTTATCTTGACTTTTTAATCGATATGAAGAATGACAATTTTCTTTAAAATTAAAATGTGTTCTCTGCCCTAGATTTATTTGTGAGAAGAGTTAAACATGGTGATGTCTGTCTGTTTCATTAGACCAATTTTGTATGATTCCGTAATTTGAATTTTTCTCTTTCTCACAAATTAAATGAAACTTCATAAAATTTTTCAAAATGTTATACCCGGTATATGAAACAAGAATTATACAGGAATACCATCTAAATCACATTTACTCACATAAAAATTACTACAGTTTAAAATAAAAAATGACAGCTCCCTTTGCAAAATATCTAACCAATGACGATGTTAGTGTTTTAGAAATATTTCCTTAACAAATTTCGTTAAATTTTGCACAACTGATCTCCACAAATAATCTAGTCGCAGCAAATATTTTTTCTTATTGTAGTTAATTAAGAAATCAGTAGTTCCTAGTTAGTGTACAAAACAAAACAAATTAAAAAAAATCTACAATATGTAAAATACTTTCATACTTATCTTATGATAAATACTAGAAGTATATATTTGAAAAAAAACCTTACTGAAGAATTAGATTTTAATTCTTAATTTGATATTTAATTGTCAACATTTTATTGATTTGCATTGGAATTGGTAAATTTTATTCGCAAGAGTACTAGTGTAATTAATAATTAATCAAGACAGATTACTAGTATGTCGACGGATTTTACAGTGTGAATTGTTTGTACTAGTAAATTCTATGATATATAAAAGTTCTTTATTCCTAAAAAGAAAAAAGTGTAGAATTGAATGAACATATTACGCTAATTTTTTTGCATTACTTTTCTCTGATACATTGAACAAATGCTTCTAAAACTGTTGGAAAAATTAATGTTATGGTTTCAAGTAGCATTGTAAACCTAATAAATGTTTATTACTCTAAGAATATGTAATGAATATGACTATGAATTATGAAAAATGATTATTAACGGTTATAGAATCATTTAATGACATAGGGGAGTTTTATGAAGAGGCTTACTTTTACATTCGACAGCTGGCTTTTACATTTTAGGAAATAGAGTTTGTCTCTGTATAAATTGTAGAAGTCAGTCGTCGATTGTAAAAGTAAGTCTCTTCATAAAACTCCATTAATGACATACAGAGTATGTAAATATCATGAAAAGTACCTTCTTAAAGATCAAAATTACTAGTAGTATCAAGACTTAACACTTTTTAACACTGCATTGTCGGAATAATTGCATAGTTCTAAAAATTCCATAAAGCATTTTATTTTCGTAAAATGAATTCTGTTCAGAATTTTGTTATATAATCTTTGTTTATCTTTTTCCAGTTTTGGGTGTGTTAGAGATGATCAATCGCGAAAAAAAGAAGGAAGTTTTTTTCTGACTGTTTTCAAATTTATCACAGTAGGAAACTTATCTTGGCTGTTTGGTTTTATTGAAATATGTTGTCTGCTGGAATAACCACACATGCAGATGACGCATAAAAAGGTCTTGGACCCCTTCGATTTTATATTTCTAGAAACGTGAATTTTGGACCTACTACTGTTAGTGAGAACAATAGCTTTTATCGGCCTTTATCCAATATATTTTATCTAGGAAGTTTGAAAACTAAAATTTTTGCGTTTCTGTGTTCTGTATTATTTGCATTGTGCAATTGTAAGTGGGGGATACATATTTTATTTGTCACTGGTGTTTTCTTGTATAAGAAACTTAGCCTTGTTTTTTTAAATATCGAAAGCTTCATTTTGTCTTAAAAAGATGAATGTCCCAAATATTTGAAGAGAGTAGAAATGTTTTATCAGTATGTTTAAACAATATATACGTAAAGTGTTCAGGAATTTTGATTTCTAATTCATATAAAAATTGTTTTATTGTATTTTATTAGAAGTATAGCATATATTTTCAGCAGCTTCCAAAAACAAAAGTGATTTAATAAACTTCAAACTTTATCCTGAAGACAGATTATACAAAACACTTGCTTTGTATACAGGCACCCCAATATATGAGTACCTAGACCAATTTCAGACACATACTTAAAGCACATATTTTATCAATTTCAATATCAATCATCAACTCATTGAATAGAACATAGTTCCTTTCTACAGGCTTTTTCTTTTAATATATATAGTTTCAGACATCCTTAGTGAAACTTCTTCATTATAAACCGTTTACTTAGCTTATCCCTAGGAAATAACCTCACAACATTTTTTTTTTAAACTCTAGACAGAGCAAATTCACATCCGATTTTGGTTTTTTAAAAGTCGGAGGTCTCTTGCTTTATTTTCTTTAATATAAATATAACTGGAAGTTAATGTTTGGTTTAAAAATGAAAATTGACTGCACATCTGGAGCTGATGATTATGAATTCTGTAATTAGGATAATCTGCGCTATACCTCCGAGAAAACCCGTTGGCAAAATTATTCAGAGAACATGTTAAGATACTTTGTGTCCCCTGCTTAAAAACAAAGTAAAGGAAAGAAAAGGTGAAGAAATGGAACAATTATGCAGATGGAGAAAGAAAAAAGTTGAACCTTGGCCTTTCAGCTTTTGTCTTAAAGGGACATATAGACACAGATCTAAATTTAAAATTTCTCAATTTTTCTGTAAAATATAACGTGACTTATCTGTTGCTTAAGCATTTATCTCGGAAATATAATTTTAAAAAATGTTTTATCTGGAAATTATTGAAACTATTTATTTCGGGAAGCGTTTGATTGACACATTCTTGCATGTCACAAGAAAGTTTTTTATACACAATAAAAGTAGAAATTCACCCTTTTCAATGCTTGTAATTGTTGTTTGTCAATATGTGATAAAGATTTTTTTTATAAAATACACTGTAAAACTAGAGGTAATGTGAGCACAGAGGATAATAATTGATACCCCTCGTCTCCCATATGATTATTATAATGGCAAAGTCCATATGTTTGCGCTGGGAGACGCAAAAAAGTGCCAGTTAAGAATATGAAATAAGTGGTCAAAATGGCATTAAGTAATAAAGAACCTGGAAAGTATCTTTATATTTTATTCAGTGGTATAGGAGGTACTGTGGATAAGAAATGGGTACCCTTCAATATCATAGAAAGCATGACAGTGTCAAAGTTTTGGTATGTGAAACCCAAAATATGTGTTCAATCAAAAAGTAAAAAAAAGTCACCATGGCACTTTGTAACAAACGGATGATGAGCAAAAATGCTTCATTTAAAATTGTTTATTATATGGCCCCAAGGTTCTGGTGTTAGGGAGGAAGTCTATTGATTATGTAGTGAAAATACATAAATTCTTTGAAAATCTTCTTTGCTCCTGGGTATTAAAACCAGAAGTCTCTGTCGAGATTGTAGCTCTACTGGTTCCTCGCCTAAATGTTAACCTCAATATAGTAATCCAATTGCTTCTCACTATATTCAATATAATGTCCATTGCTAGTTTTTATATTCTTTGCGATTTATTTTGTAATTGTGTGTGTGGTGGGGAGATATCATATTATTTATTAAGCTTTGGGCACTTTGAAGTAAACGTTGCAGTTCTTCGGGATGATAGAGTTTCATGTTACATGTAGGCGTTGGCATGATAAAGAACCCTCACTGCTCAATGGACCAAAGCGCCGAGTTAAAGTCTAAATTTGAAGCCCTTCGGTATATGATGAAGTTTTTATTTAAGTAAAAAGTTCTTAAGCGGGGCGTTTAACAACAAACACATAGATACAATCAACCGATCTGGGTCCTTTTGATGAGACCTATAAACCGAGGTCCGAGTAAAGGACAAAATTTGCAGCTTTCCACTTTCAAGTGCATGGTGGCTTCTCCATAAGTGAAAAATTCTCGAGAGGGATGTTTAACAACAATCCAACAAACTAGCGCTATTTATTTATGGCATTGAGTCTTTCTTATGTCAATTAAAATTTTCTTTGCAGATAAAAATAATAAATTCTTCTTATTGTGATAGGAAAATAATATTTTAATACCTTTATGCGTTCAGGTGTATTTTGGACAATTTTTATTTAAGAAACAAGATGTGTTTGAGAAACACAGATGCCCCCGTATGGCAACATAGTAAAGATTAAACTTTTCTTATATGCAAATATAATTAATTGGTAACAAAAGTAGGATATTTTCAGTGGTAAACTATTGTGAAATTTGAAAAAAAGCCAATGTTAAAGTTTTTTCAATAAGTACAAAAATCTCCAAGGTCAAAAGTTCAATGTAATTGGTATCAAATGAAAGCTCTTGCAACATATAATACTTATGAAGAGTATGGAAGCTCTAGTCCTTATCGTTCAGAAGTTATGGCCAAGGTTAAACTTTTTTTAAAAGTAGGTCAAACTCCAAGATCAAGGTCATAGGGTCAAAATTCTTGTTATCAAATGAAAGGTCTTGTCACAAGAGTTAAATATGTAAAGTATGAAAGCAAAAGCCCTAACTATTTAAAAGTTATGGTTAATGTTTGCATTTTTAAAAGTAGGCCAGTCTCAAAGGTCATGGTCAAAGGGTCAAAATTCTTGGTATCCAATAAAGGGTCTTCTCACAAGGATTACACATATGAAGTATGAAAGCCCTATCCCTTACCGTTCAAAAGTTATGGCCAAGGTTAAAGTTTTTTTTCACAAGTAAGGAAATCTACAAGGTCAAAGGATCAAGATTGTTGGTATCCAATGAAAGGTCTTTCAACAAAGATGACATATGTGAAGTATAAATGTCCTGGTATCCACTGTTCAAAAGATATGGCCCAAGTAATAGTTTAAAATTTTCATGTAAAAGTGGGTCGTACTCTAAGGTCAAAAGGTCAAATTTGGTGGTACCCAAAGA
>NW_026935038.1:45000-62787 GCF_032062105.1 Saccostrea cuccullata
ACCTAAATTATCCATATCCTTAAAGTAATTTATCCAAAAATTGCCACACATTTCTCGTAAACACCGCCAAAATCGCTCTATTCTTGTATTTCTATATGACGATCCATACCTAAAACTTGATAGTCCTTGCAAGGGATCCTGGTGATTCCATCGCAAAGCGTATTGCAAATCTCGAACTATGGAGTTCTCAGTACCCCTGTCTGCGTATACGACTACAGGAACCCCGTTTATTTCTTTGATATAATCTATGTAAAATCTGGATATATACTCAGGGTTTTTGTTAGAATTGCAAGCTCTGAGCCAGAGAATGCGTCTTGAAAAGCCATCTACACAGCCATGAATGGAAATTCCGAATGGTTTTAACTTGTCCCAGCCATCTAGATGAACACAGAAATTCGGCCCTTCGTTAATGTACCTTCTACGCTGAAGACGACGTTGTCTACGCCTTATTACACCTTCTGCGTCCAAAACAGTTAATGCAAGGCGCACTAATTCACAAGACGCATTGAGGTTATGGTCGATTAGCAGACGCCTCCTCATTCCTCTATAGCCTATGTCACCGCCCGAGCCTGAAAGTTCATGTAGAATAGTCGTTACGATGTCCTCCAAACGTGGCTGGTTGTTTCGTCTCGTAAGATTCATATCCCTTAAAACTCGATGAATTTGTCTTGCACTAACAGCAATGTTATGTCTGGTCGCAAGAAATCCAATGATTTCCTGGATAGTATAACCAGAGTGGTAATAAACAGCAATCATTTCATTCCTGCTGAGAGGTAACCCATCCACAACCAAATGTTGAGCCAGAGCAGGTGTATAGATATTTTCACCCATTGTATTTTTGTCGCTGAAAAAAATGGGGAATGCACAATGAATTTTTGTTTTGATTTCTATACATGTGTAAAGGACAAGATAGGGTAAGAGCAGTATATGACCCCCGATTTGGGATGTCTTTAAGAATGATGCATAAGTTTATCCATAAAAACCTGTTGTCACCCCTGCCACAAAATTAGTATATATAGGTTCTAAGATTAATATACATGTATGTATTTAGAGGTCACAGAGAGGTCAGGAAATAGGTCAATTTTTGATATTTCTCATTTTTATGCGAATTTTCATCGATTTTACAACATATTTTGTTTCGGAAAACATAGAGCGCACAATGCCTGCCTACCAAATTTATATATTTTATACACCAATATCAGATGCAGTTTTTGTGTAAATATCTCAGATAGGCAAGCTTGTGCTCTATGTTTTCCGAAGAGAAAAGTATCTCAAATATGATGAAATCCCACCAGAATTGATTAAATTCTAGAAAATGTCCTTCTTCTGCACCCTCTAGTGGCTTCATTGTAAGCTTTGAATCTAAATTAGTGTTTGTTTTAAAGTAACTTATATAAATTTAACTCATTAACTACAAACTATCTCAGTTTTACCAGTGTCCCGAATTTTACATCAAATAAAGGGCCAGATTAGACCGTTACCCTGTCTTGTCCTTTACATCAAACTAAATCATTCTTTAAATACACCACCATTTGGTTTGTAAGAGTTTAACATATTAAAAGAATGCAATTCAATTAAACTTATGTAAAAAAGAACTGGCGGGTTAAGAGGGGGACAGGGGGTCAGGGCTCATTTTTTGTGTCCGAATTACACATAAGATTTAATAAATCAATTTTTTGGTGTGGTCGTGGGCCCTTACCCCGACCACAAACTGGTTGGGGCCCCTTTTCAAGATTCCTGGATCCACTACTGAAGATAGTGAAGTACTAAAAGTACAAGTTTATCTTTTAAAAAGATAGGTGAGCTAGCGCCGTAGCAATTTTAAACATAGAAAGGAAGATCCGTGATCAAGTGATTTATTTTGCTGAATTCTTTAATTTTATCGAGGCTGGAGAGTGATAAAGTTATTATTGTTTTGTAAAGCGTATTTTATAGACACATAGGTAAAGAAACAAGGGGAGGTGACCTATTGGAGTTTTGGCGCAACAGAACATATATGACCTTTACTGGAGAGGGGGGGGGGGGCTCTCTATAATATGAAGAGGATGCCGATTGAGACATTACATGTATGAGCTGATTTAAAGAAGAGAATTTCTTGGCAATTTAGCAAAGAAAATACATGGGAGTTGAAAGGTATATAGAAAATAACTCAAAGTGTATGTTGTGTAAAGAGTCCAGAGAATTTGGAACGCATGTGAAATAGCTTGGTCCTGTGGGTCATCTTTGTCAAGAAATGTATTAGGCTAAAAGCCATACACATCAGAATTTTTTTAACACAAATCGTGGATTTATTCGTTGTTTTTAATGTAAATTCTTGCTTCTGTTTCTGGAATTTGTAAGATTGGCTGAACTGACCAATCAGAAATTAGAATCTATCTTTGGTTGTGCTTAGATTTAAAACAAAAAAACCTCCCTTGTCATTGTTTGGAACAATCAGATAATGACTCGGGCTTTTCCGTCAGCAAAAAAACCCCCAGAATTTGAAATATTATAAATATGAAGTCATCTTTAAAGTGTAAGCTACACAATAAACAACATGATCTCACAGTTTTCCCAGAATGCACCACTATGGCGGCCGAGCATGCGTATTCAAGGAATTTGGACTAACGTAGTTGCTAGCGCTCGAGAGCGCTAGCAATTATGTTTGATCAAATAATAGCAACATGAAGTACACATATTATATAAGAATTGGGCACTCTGACCAAAAGAAACATTGACACCAAGAATTACTATCAGTAAGGATTATACAAATCACCCGATTAATATCAGTTTTATATCAGATCTAAAACAAAGTTTTACCTTGTCATTTGTGTAGAGACCAGATGAACGTTCAGAGGTTAAGCTTCTCATTCACTGCAACCACAGGTTTTGATTAAACTGCACCCTTTTTCAAACAAACAGCATGCCATCATAAATAAGTTGCATGTCGACATAGATATGTCGCATGTTTACATAGATAAGTTGCATGTCAACATATTCATCTTGCATGTCAACATAAATAAGTTGCATGTCAACATAAATAAGTTGCATGTTAACATAAATAAGATGCATGTCAACATATTTATCTCGCATGTCAACATAACTAAGTTGCATGTCAACATAACTAAATTGCATGTCAACATATTTATCTTGCATGTTAACATAACTAAGTTGCATGTCAACATAAATAAGTTGCATGTTAACATAAATGAGTTGCATGTCGACATATTTATCTTGCATGTCAACATAACTAAGTTGCATGTCAGCATAAATAAGTTGCATGTCAACATATTTATCTTGCATGTTAACATAAATAAGTAGCATCTAGCATGTTGGATGTCACAAGTGGGCGATATTTGAGATTTTTAAAAATATTTATTTGATTGCAATTTTCTTGCATGTCAACATATTTATCTTGCATGTTGACATAACTATCTTGCATGTCAACATATCTATCTTGCATGTCGACATATTTGATAGAAAAATAACTTGCACACAAGGGGCAGAAATATGCCACCATAGATAATAGACCTGCACCCATAACTTTTACCTGGTCTATTATCTGAAAAATGTATGTCGAATTCAACATCCGAAGCAAGTCCATTAGTGTGCATCATAGAATGTATCGTCTGTGCTAGTTTGCTCATTATATGGCTCATAGTTAATTGGAAATGAATCATGCATCAAAAACTAACATTTTCACTGAACCACAAAAAGTAGGTCAGATTCAGCATCCGAAGCAAGCCCGGTAGTTTACATCCTTAGATGTATCATCCATGCAAGTTTGGTCATTAAAGAACTCATAGTTACTTGGAAATGAATCATGCACCAAAAAACTTTAACCTATTCACTCAACCAGAAAATGTAGATCTGAATCGGCATCCGATTGATTGATTGATTGTATATTGTTTAACGTCCCTCCTGAGAATTTTTCACTCATATGGATACGTCACCATATGCCGATGAAGGGCTTCAAATTTAGACCTATACTCGGCACTTAGGGCCATTGAGCAGTGAGGGTTCTTTATCGCGCCTGCCGTGACACGGGACCTATGTTTTTAAGGTCATATCCGAAAGACCCGTGACCTTCACTTCTGATGCCGAGCGCTTGGCGAAGAAACAGTCACTACCTATTTTTACGTCTTAGGTTTGACGCGGCGCCGGGAACAAGAATCGAACCCGGGCCTCCCGATCACAAAGCGAACGCTCTACCACTAGGCTCCCGTGAACGGTTTCAGCATCCGAAGCAAGCCCGGTAGCATGCATCCTTAGATATATCATCCATGCAAGTTTGATCATCATAAGGCTTATAGTTACTTAGAAATCAGTCCTGCACCAAAAACTTTAACCTGTTCACTCAACCGGAAAATGTAGGTCAGATTCAGCATCTGAAGCAAGCCCAGTAGTATGCATCCTTAGATGTATCATCCATGCAAGTTTAGTCAACATAGGGCTTATTGTTACTTGGAAATGAGACCTTCACCAAAAACTTTAACCTGTTCACTCAACCGGAAAATGTAGGTCAAATTCAGCATCCGAAGCAAGCCCGGTAGTTTGCATCCTTAGATGTATCATCCATGCAAGTTTGGTCATTAAAGAACTCATAGTTACTTGGAAATGAATCATGCACTAAAAACTTTAACCTGTTCACTCAACCGGAAAATGTAGGTAAAATTCAGCATCTGAAGCAAGCCCGGTAGTATGCATCCTTAGATGTATCATCCATGCACGTTTGGTCAATATAGGGCTTATTGATACTCGTAAATGAGACCTACACCAAAAACTTTAACCTGTTCACTCAACCGGAAAATGTAGGTCAGATTCAGCATCCGCAGCAAGTCCGGTAGCATGCATCCTTAGATGTATCATCCATGCAAGTTTGGTCATTAAAGAACTCATAGTTACTTGGAAATGAATCATGCACCCAAAACTTTATCCTGTTCACTCAACCGGAAAATATAGGTCAGATTCAGCATCCGAAGCAAGCCCGGAAGTATGCATCCTTAGATGTATTATCCATGCAAGTTTGGTCAACATAGGGCTTATAGTTACTTGGAAATGAAACCTGCACCAAAAACTTTTATCTGTTCACTCAACCGGAAAATTTAGGTCAGATTCAGCATCCGAAGCAAGCCTGGTAGTATGCATCCTTAGATGTATCATCCATGCAAATTTGGTCAACATAGGGCTTATAGTTACTTGGAAATGAAACTTACACCAAAAACTGCACCAAAAATGTTAACCTGCTTCAAAACATTAACCTGATCATTCCTTTGCTGAAATTGCAGCATTTGAAACTTTGACTGATACAATGAAACATACTAGAACCATCTTCCATGCATGTTTAATCAATATAGGACACAGAAGTACTTAAAAAGAAAACTGCTCCAAAAAACTTAACCTTAACCTGGGATGCCGACGCCGACGCCAACTTCGTTGAATTGAGCTAAAAAGCAGCTTCCCAAATATATTGTTGCACACAACTCTTGAAGTTTCTTCTTCACTAATATCTTAGTGAGGAGTAAAGAAGGAACTTGGTAGAACATTTAATGGAACCCGGTCTCTATCATATTTGTTTGTAATGATTTTTAATGGAATCCAATATATAGATATGGTAATTCAAATTCATTTTGGTTGTTGTGGTATATTAAAAAAAAATATTCAGAAAACATCGCAGTCTCGAATGATAAATTAAAATCATGCATTCACTATGAAACCTTGCAACCTTGTGAACGTGACTTTTGCGTTTTTTAAATTATGCCCCCGCTAACGAAGTTTCGGGGGTATATAGTTTTTGACGTGTTCGTCCGTCTGTCTGTCTGTCTTGCAATGGCACATCAAAACAAAATAGGCCATGGGATGGCGCGGATGTGATCTGCATGTCACATCTAACATGGATGTGACATGCATGTCACATCTTGTGGCCTTTTTTGTTTTGATGTGCCATCTTTTTGCTAACTTTTTCATGTGATGTTTTGATTGTCTTGTCTTACAGATACATTTTCTAGTTAGTTTTTGGGCATCAGACATTATCATAATTTACGTAACTGCTGATCAAAGCTTGTGAATCTGATCCCCTTCTTGTTTGTTAAATTGTTCACATTTATACCGTCATTTTAATGAATGACTTTATTCATCTCTATGAAAGTGTATTTGACTTATACAAAATTAGCAAAAACAAGCTGCGGTGAGCTTGCCTATGAGCATAAGAATACATAAAACAACATAAAACTAACATCAGGCACGTCTATTTTGAAGCCCCTCCTCCACCCCTGCATTCCTACCCCTTAAAATGGGTATTTATGTGTCATGTAAAATCATACAATTGCTTTGATTTTATTTTTGATCATTTGATCATTTTAAATTTGTTTTTGAAACAAATTTTTTAAAGCAAAATTTTCGGGGCATCCCCATCCTTCGTATTTTTTTCCTTTTTTTCTTAGCATGTTCTCTTACTGTTAATTTACTTTAAAAAAATATTGTTGATGTAGAAGGTTTCCCAGTATTTTTATTCAATCAAAGAGGGATTATGTTTTTACCTTGAACTTTAACCGGTCTTTTAATTCGGAGATTTTTTTGGCTTGTCTACTTACCCCCCCCCCCCTTTTTTTAAACACATTGTAAAATAGACAGTTCACCTAAGGCTGGCTATCGGGGTACATCAGTAAGATTAACTATGGATTAAAATTAAAATGGCTAAATACATTTTAAATTATGGTATATAAGTAGCGCTCATAAGAACGGTAATTACTATATGTGCATAGATCTCTCACTCGCTCTTTCTTTCTTTCTCTCTCTCTCTGAAAAAGAATGTACATGTATATGGAAAATATATTTTAATATTAAGACTTCTTATCATTAATTCAAATTTCAGCAATTGTAAATTGCCCAGAAAACAAATATGCAGCAGCTTTAATATAGTCATGCATAGACATCGTTTTAATCGCTGTTCCTAGCAATGTGCATGTCCAATGTTCCGTATATCAACAAGTTAAATACTTAAACAAAATTATGAATAAATTTACGTACTAAATAGTAAATAATATCAAATACCTATTAAAAATGTCCGCATCAAATTTCAAATTTTTGATACACTTTGAAATTCAATTTTATTTTTGGTTCACAAAATGCAGTCAACAAAATACTTCCGTGTTTACAATAACGCGACTTTGACGTCGTTTTCTGAGCATTGTGACGTCAAAAGATATGGGCCCTTTTCTCATGACGGCAGTCAATATATTTGATTGGTTCTGGTTTTATTTGTTTATATATATATATATATATATATATATATATTTTCTTTTTTTTATGTACATGTATTTTGTTTCACTACTATCCTTGGCCTATTTTGTTTTGATGTGCCAGTTAGCGTGGTCAGCATTGCGGGTTATCACAATACAACTGAATGACTCGCTGAGCTGACCACGTGACCTTACACCTATTACATGTAATCCATCCACCAAGGCGTGGATCTAAGAATTTTCACAATTTACCAAAATTAATCCTACCGGAAACCTTCAACTAAGTTATCGCATTCAATACATAAATACAATTATTATTCTAAAAATTGTTGTTTTTGTTGCTTGAAATGGCACATGTACTTTAGTTTTATATAAAATCAAAGTCATGCGAACTCCATATCTTTTATTCATTTTAACTTAAGAGAAGAATATAAGAAAGAAATAGGAGAAAAAAATTTATAAACAGTCATTAATTAAAAGATAGATTATGATTATGATAGATTAAAGCATATCAAATCCAGTAGATCTTGTATATATTGTTTGTTGACTATGTACAAAAAACTGCAACATTCTTTTCATGACAAAGATCTCTGAACTTAAAGCAAAAATATGCATATGCAGAGGATTTAAGAGATAAAAGATATGTTTCTTGCATTTTGCTGATCTGTTCAGTAGAAGAGCAGTTGTTGTTAAATCTAAATTTGTCATCATCCGTCTTCTTTGTGAGAAACGTTCCTACGACGAAAAACAAAAGAAAAAGATGTGTTAATGAAACACTGATGCCCCCGTATGGCAACATTGTGAAGATTGAACTTTTCTTAGATGCAATGAAAGCCCTATCACCATCTGTTCCCAAGTTATGGCAAGGCTAAACTTTTTTCATAAGTACAGAAATCTTCAAGATCAAGGTTACTGGTATCCAATGAAAGGTCTTTCCTGTCACAAGAATTACATATATGAATTAAAAAAGCCCTAGCCCTTACTCTTCAAAATTATTGCCAAGGTTAATGTTTTTTCATAAGTGCAGAAATCTCCAAGGTCAAAAGGGCAAGGTTATTGGTATCCTATAAATGCTCTTGCTCCAAAGAATATATTTGTGAAGTATAGAAGCTCTAGCCCTAAAGTTATGGCCAAGGTTACGAATTTTTAAAAGTATGTAATATTCTAAGGTCAATGTCACAGGGTCAAAGGTCTTGATATCAAATGAAAGGTCTTGTAACAAGAATCAAATATGCAAAGTATGAAAGCACTAGCTCTTACCCTTTAAAAGATATTATCAAATTTATTTTTTAAAAGTACGTCAAACTCAAAGGCCAAGGTCAAAGGTCAATGCTCTTAGTATCCAATGAAGCATATTCTTACAAGGATTACATATGTGAAGTATGAAAGCTCTAGCCCTTACCGTTCAAAAGTTATTGCCAAGGTTAAAGTTTTTTTTGTTATTACGTAAATCTCCAAGGTCAAGGTCAAAAGGTCAAGGTTGGTGGTATCCAGTAAAAGATCTTGCCACAAAGAATATATATGTAGAGTATAAATGTCCTGGTATTTACTATTCAAAAGTTATGGCCAAAGTAAAAAAAATTGAATTTTTATGCCCCCGTAAACGAAGTTTCGGGGGTATATAGTTTTTGTCGTGTCCGTCCGTCTGTCTGTCTGTCTCTCTGTTTGTCTGTTTGTCCGCAAAAACTTTAACCTTGCCCATAACTTTTGATTTAGTAGAGGTATGACTTTCATATTTCACATGTGTATTCCGTATGACAAGACCTTTCTTTGAGCACCACCAAATTTGATCTTTTGACCTTGGAGTTTGACCCACTTTTACAATTTTAAACTCTTATCTTTTGAACAGTAGATACCAGGACATTTATACTTCACATATGTATTTTTTGTAGAAAGACCTTTCATTGGATATCAACAACCTTGACCCATTGACCTTGTGAAAAACTTTAACCTTGGCCATAACTTTTAAACGGTAAGGGATAGGGCTTTTATACTTCATATATGTTATTCTTGCGAGAAGTCCCTTTATAGAATACCAAGAATATTGACCCCTTGACCGTGACCTTTGAGTTTGACCTACTTTAAAAAAGCAAACCTTGACCATAACTTTTTAAGAGTTCGGGCTAGTGCTTTCATACTTTACATAGTCAATCCTTGTGACAAGACCTTTCATTTGATAACAAGAACGTTGACCCTTTGACCTTGACCTCAGAGTTTGACATACAGACAGACAGAAAGACAGAAGGACACGACAAAAACTATAAACCCCGAAACTTCGTTTACGTGGGCATAAAAACCTAATGAAATCCAAGAGCTACAACTACAAATATATATTTATTATATTGCAATTCTTTAAAGTTACAAATACAATTTCTCATGTCGAGGGTTTCTGATCCACACTAATCTACGTAACCCATAACTGAATAGACTTACTTTAACGGGATTTTAGCATTATCCATTGAGTTTTCACATTTTGAACTCTATTGACCTCTGACAGTGAGCAACCAGGGAAAGCGGGAAAGCAAATTAAGGGGTATCGACCCTCTGATAAGAGAGATAACTTTCTAAGTACAAAAAAGGAATAATACTCATAGTTGTCTTTATCAGAGTTTCCTTACTGAGACCTCTGAGCAGTTAAACATATGATGGGAACATTACTTTTTATTTCCTTTGATTACACTTATCAAATGTTTATTATATTTGTAAGACTCCTAATTCCGATGGTCTCGCCAAACCCCGATGGTTTGTTGTCGGTACGGACGCCAATGTCTGATGGTCACGCCAAAGTCCGAAAGCTCGTTTCCTATAAGACGAGCTGTGCTAAAGTGCGATTGTCTTACAAGCCAATGTCCGTATATGACGTCACAATAATTCGACGTCAATCACTGACGCCGTTGTCCTGCATTCAAATGCCATCATTTCTGAATACGTCCTCGCATTCAATTTGATTGATATTTCTTGCACCTTTCAGAGATATTAGGATTAGTTGTCGCACACCAATCGACTGATTAAGTTAAGTCCTTGCTTTGCACCAATTCGAGAGATATAGGGTTAGTCCTCGTACACTAGTCTAGAAATTAGGGTTAGTCTCGCATCCACTCAAGATATCTAGGTTATAATTGTTACACACTATTCGAACGATCAGGGTTAGCTTCGCACCTATCTGAGAGATTTAAGGGGTATTTTTCGCATAATGATATCAATTTATACTTATTAATTTTAGGACCTTGGCTTGGCGCGGCATTGAGGCTTGGCACAGTAGTACGATGACGTGAATTGTTAATTAGTAGGGCGTGACTTTTTCAACAATTAAGAAATAAGGTATCATTTTTTGAGTTTTATTGGGATGTAAAACGGGTTGGTCACGTGATCAAATCCCAAAAAGCCCGAAGGGCTTTATGGCAGATTTGATCATGTGCCAACCATACGCACATCTATGACCTCTCGACCCCGTACCTGTATTTATACAGTTATATTTACATCCGCTGACTATTTTCTCCTTTATTTCTTAAGAAAACCCATTGCGGTTATCACTGCATGAACTACAGTCGGCATGTCGCCAGTACAGATTTCTTGATCAGTGGCTGTTCCATCAATGAAACGTATAAAGACGTTCGCATCATTAATACAATAATTAATCTTTTTAATCCTACTTTAAATGATTATTTAAACAGATATAAATATAAACAATAAAATGTCTTTCTTTGTTTGTTATTACTGGAATGAACGGTCGCAGCTATTGCAGAAAAAATTTACATAACCCGCGTAAAACCCGCTTACGCGGGTTATGTATTTTTTCTGCAACAGCTGCTTCCGTTCATTCCAGTAATAACAAACAAAGAAAGCATTTTATTGTTTAAATAAAAACGCTTGCTTTCAGTAGTGTTATATATAGGAAAACATTTGCAAATGTAAATATTATGTAATAAACGTCTCTCAAATGGCGAATAGATTTTCACTGGTTAAGAAAATTATGACATCATCAAATTTATATTGTTTTTGACAACGATGAGACGACTTCAGTCCCACCTCTCTGTCGTACGAAACGCTGTGATTGGATCATTAATACATTCATTTACATTCGCAGTACATGTATATTTCAGCAGTGAATGAAAGGCTGTGTAATTTTCAGACGCTAATTATGTAATGTCAAGAATACCATGCCTTACTGAAAGTCCAAGGTAAGGTGAGAATTGTACTTATATTCCCCACTTTCAGCAGGGGGCAAAAAGACCAAGATTACTTACAAAAATAATAATAAATTGATACATAATATATTTTTCTTGATAATATGTTGAACATGATGTACCTGTGCAGTTAGGCATCGTCCCATCCGGTGCCCATGTACCACTCGCTCCACACACGTACCACTGGTGATGGCTGAATCTCACATCCAAACTGTACTCGGGGCCACAGAAGACGAGGCAAAATTCACCGTAATCAGTTTTCCAGCCATTACAAACTTTGGCTCCATTTTGGGGAATATTTAGATCCTTGCAAGGATGAGCTAGGATATGATTGAAAAAGAAAAAAAATTCCACTATTTTTTAATTTATCAGATTAGCAAAACATTACTGCTGAATACATGTATTTAAAACAATAGAAAAAGTATATCTCATGTAACTTACGTCGGACTTTTATATTAAATAAACAGCTTGTTCGTAAACCGTTTGAGGGTTTCAGAGCCACATACTGAACTGTGAAATCTCCCCATGGAAATTTCCAGCTGTTTTCGGGATAATTAGTTGAAACAGTTAAAGTCTTCCCAACGGGATCATAAAAGTTGGGTGTCGTCCAGTTAAGGAAAGTTTCAGGTGTTGAAGAAAAGACCGTCATGTTGTCATGGCAACCAGTCATTACTGGAGGCTGGATATCTATGTGCAATTGCATCGTTAGTATGCCGTGTGTATAAAAATAAATTATAGGTACAAAAATCCGAGAATATGAGTAGTTTACAAAACAAACCTGTTTCACAATTTTTCCCTGTGTAGCTTTTTGTACAAACACAGTCATATCGATCCAAACCATTAACACAGGTTCCATTATTTTGGCATGGGTTACTGGCACAGGAATTCACAACTATATATGGTAATAGCGACTAATCTTTATTTTTCTATTGCTCACAATTCATAAAGGAAAATTACGTTCATTGATGAAACAAACTATGCGAACCTCGATAAAATTGATTTGCTTTTAAACTTGAATTTAAATCATTATTTGCCTAACACGAATTTTAACATACTACATGTAGTATAAAAAATTATTTTAGTTTACTTACATGCACATCGGGGTTTACGACCACTCCAAACACTATTGGTCTGACATCTTCTAGTTCTGGTTCCACCAGTCAAATTATAGTACTGATAGCAGTGATACGAAATTGTACTGTCGTAGGTATAAGTAGATCCAGTTACCTGTCCATTGCTTAGTTTACCTGGATCTCCACATGTTATTTCTAAAATACGGGGGTTGAAATACCAGGTGAAATTTTGAATTACCTTTCAACTCAATAAATTAATTTAAAATTAATTTAAATACCTACGGTTTTTACAACAACTTCCACACCATCCTTCCTGACAATTGCAGCCATAACTGGGGCGGTATGTTCCTTGGTAACAAAATGTGTTACAGTCTTCCCACTCACTGCCCATATCATAGCTTGCACAAGCAGAAAAGCTTCTGTTACATTTGTCATAGACCCATACGCTTCTGCTCCTGTATCTACTCCCCCCACCACATTTAGCACTGCAATCTGACCACCCTTCCCACGGTAACCAACGACAGCCACATTCGTGCCACGTCGGAGCAATACCAGACTCTGATGAATCCATCAAATGTATCAAAATAAACATCACAATCATCTTTGTGAGATTGGAATTTAGATAAACTCACTGTGTTTAATACCTAACGCTCCCTTAAATACAGTGCTTGTTCTTATCTAACATGGAGTGTCAGGTGATTTTAGATTTAAGGAATAAATTTAATAGCTACTCATTTTATACGGCATAAACTGGGTTAGGGCAGTTTACGCTTTATAAACAGCGAAACTTATTGCTTATAATTTAATTTTCATTCATTTGATGTAAGAAAAAAGATGATTGTTCTTACAAAATGACTTCAGTTTGTACAAAATTTGAATACATGTAACGTCACGCGGATTGATACCTTTTTGACGCAAGTCATTGTGACGTAGTCCCATTTTATACGATATAAAGTAATTTTTATATCCAATCAAAAACAGCGTTACAACCAAAATTAAATTCATTTTATTTTAATGAATTTTGATGAATCTATTGATTATAAATAGGAACTACGCAAAATGGTGCACTGGGTGGCGGTGGGTGGACGGGGTTTCCATTCAGAATGCTGAATTTAAGGTCATACGCAATGTAGTTTGAACTTTATTTGGTTCTTCCCTGGAGTTGGAGAGTTCCACTAAATGAAAGACCCGTGTGCAATACTTTTAATGTCTATACAGTGGATATGGATTTGTACAGCTCTTCTAAAACAATTTTTGATTTAAAAAAAATCTGGAATTTATGTTTTGTAATTTTTCTGTATTTTTCTTTGAATAATGCAAAATTTTTCACAATTTGATATCTTTTCAAAACCCATGGTAACGCATGCTGATTTTTATGCCCCCGTAAACGAAGTTTCGGGGGTATATAGTTTTTGTCGTGTCTGTCTGTCTGTCTCTCTGTTTGTCCGCAAAAACTTTAACCTTGCCCATAACTTTTGATTTAGTGGAGCTATGACTTTCATATTTCATATGTATATTCCTTGTGACAAGATCTTTCTTTGAGTACCACCAAATTTGACCTTTTGACCTTGACCTTGAAGTTTGATCCACTTTTACATGAAAATTTTAAACTTTTACTTTGGCCATATCTTTTGAACAGTAGATACCAGGACATTTATACTTCACATATGTTATGTTTGTTGTAAGACTTTAAATTGAATACCGACAACCTTGACCCTTTGACCGTGACCTTGTAGATTTTCGTACTTGTAAAAAAAAACTTTAACCTTGGCCATAACTTTTGAATGGTTAGGGATAGGGTCTTTCATACTTTATATATGTAATTCTTGTGAGAAGACCCTTCATTGGATACCAAGAACTTTGACCTTGACCTTTGAGATTGACTTTACTTTAAAAAAGCAAATTTTGACCATAACTTTTAAAGGGTAAAAGCTAGTGCTTTCGTACTTAAGATATCTAATCCTTATGACAAGACCTTTCATTGGATAACAAGAACTTTGACCCTTTAACCTTGACCTTGGAGTTTGACCTACTTTTCAAAAAATTTTGGTCATAACTTCTGAATAGTTAGGGCTAGGGCTTTCATGTACTACATAAGTATTCTATGTGGCAAGACTTTTCATTTGATACTAATTGCATTGACCTTTTGACCTTGACAATGGAGATTTTTATACTTATTAACAAAAACTTAAACATTGGCTTACTTTCAAATTTCTCAATTGTTTTCCAGTAAGAATACCCTACTTTGGTACCAATTATTAAATCTGCATTTCAGAAAAGCTTAATCTTGGCTATTTTGCCATACGGGGGCATCAGTGTTTCACAAACACATCCTTGTTTGTCTTAGAATATGTAATGATTATGTAAGTTCAAATTTAGAATATCTTGAAAAATTATCAGTAGGTGAGGTACGTTGCGTATGTCCTTAAGAGTGAGTTTCACGTTGGCAGTGGCATAATTGTGCTTTTAGAATATCAGTATTCCAATATGATACTGTTCTGTAGCAATCGTATCTTCTCGAGACTTTCCAGCAAACTTGAAAAATATACCGTATACGTGAAGTCGAGAATTCTAATGAAAACTACTAGTACTCGAGAGCGCTATCAGAAAGATTATTCTTGTTCAAGCATATTCTGGAAATGCACCTGCAATCCATTCGGAAATTATCATGCAAATGAAAGTCGTAAATACTTTTTTTTAAAATTGTCGAAACATGAAAAATGACATGTATCTATCAAGATATTCATGTATTCTGAAAGTAGAGTCTTTCAAAATCAAAATTTTCTCTCAATGCGTCAGTGTGCTTACATGGGCTGATTCAAAGCCTAAAATTATTTTAAAATCTGGTATAACGAATTGCTACGGAAGCCCATTTGAATTTGATATAATGATTTGAATTCGTTATTACGAATTTAATCTGTTATAAAAATGTTTTTAATTCGTTAAAACATATCAACAAGTTTGCAACAACGACTTAATATGGCATGTCAAACGTTGCTATATTCGATAATCTTGTGATGTATAATCAAAAACTTGTGATGTATATTCGAAATCTTGTGATGTATATTCGAAATCGTGTGATGTATATTCAAAATCTTGTGATGTATCTTCAATATCTTGTGATGTATATTCAATATCTTGTGATGTATATTCTATAGATTTGTGATGTATGTTCAAAATCTTGTGATGTATATTCTATAATCTTGTGATGTATGTTCGAAATCTTGTGATGTATATTCTAAAGTCTTGCGATGTATGTTCGAAATCTTGTGATGTATATTCGAAATCTTGTGATGTATATTCTATAATCTTGTGATGTATGTTCGAAATCTTGTGATGTATATTCGAAATGATGTGATGTATGATCGATAATCTTGTGATGTATGTTCGAAATCTTGTGTTCTACAATTAAGTGATGCGTGCAATTATATTCCATAATGGGTAATATGACGCAACAGTATTCCAAAAAAGTAAGTACAATTTTCATTGGTTAGCAATAACGAAAGTTATGTGCATCACGATAACAATCGACGCTCAAGCTACTTTCGATATTTCTAACCAATGAAAATTGTCCTTACTTTCTTATAAAACTGTTGCGTCATATTACCATAGTGCAATATTATTGCAAGCATCACTAGATTGTAGAACACACATCACAAGATTTTGAATATACATCACAAGATTTCGAATATACATCACAAGATATTGAATATACATCACAAGATTATAGAAAATACATCACAAGATTATAGAAAATACATCACAAGATTATAGAATATACATCATAAGACTTCGAATATACATCACAAGACATTGAATATACATCACAAGATTATAGAAAATACATCACAAGATTATAGAATATACATCACAAGATTTCGAATATACATAATACATCAAAAGATTTTCGAATATACATCACAAGATATTGAAAATACATCATAAGATTTTGAATATATATCATAAGATTTAGAACATACATCACAAGATTTTGAATATACATCACAAGATTTTGAATATACATCACAAGATTATCGAATATAGCAACGTTTGACATGCAATAGTATTTTCCCAAAAAAAAATGTGATATTCAGGGATAAAATATAGTAAGAATAACAAAAACAAACAAAAAAAAACCGAGACCTGTAGATAAATAAAGTGTACTTATACAAACATATCACTGGTGTATTTCACTTTGCTATATGAGTAAATACATGTATTATCATTCTGGAATAATTTTTTCCCCATTTTTAGTAATAATTACAAGGGTATCTGACAATTCTGAAGTCGGAAAACTTTACAATATATATTTGTAAAAATTATTGCAAGGACTTTTCTGTAATTAAAACTAGTAATTCTTGGATAACTGCAAAGTAATAAAAGAACTTATTTCTCTAATTACACCATGCCAAAACTGAAAGAAAAAAATCTAAAATCACACACAAAGGTTTAGCACCATATACTGCTTGAATGGTCTAAAGATTACTGGTAGCTTTCCACAGACTAATTAATGAATATTAAATAATGAATGAATTTCTGAGATATATAAAGAAAGGAAACTTGTGGACGGGTGAAGTATAATTTTGCTAGTCGAGGCGCAAGTTTGTTCTCTTTGATTGGTCAAACACCAGCTGTTTTAATATCTGATGAGTGTGACCGTACAATTGTTTTTTTTAAAATACATCTCCCAAAATTCAGAATCCCTGAACTCATGACTCATGCATTTTGTAAATACCAAATCAAAAAATATAACAAATATCTACATAGATATAGTGACACAAAAAAATTACATGATATTAAAGTTATTGTTTTTTACAATTTTTTTTTTCAAACATACAAAAAATATATGTAAGCACCTTTTGACATTACAAAATAAATTATAATACTTCTGTATGATATTAGTTATTACGATTCTTAAAAACTTTTTTTTTTTTACATAAAATTAATAATTTCAAGGAACAATATCTCGACGGCAAAGCAGAGGTAAACACTACTTTTCTTATAAAAGTTATATTGAGAAAAAAAAAACAGATCTATACCTATCATTTTTACACTTTAAATATGTTGGAAACGTTTATAAAATAAACGTAGTCTGTCCCATGTCATTAATGTTAAATACTGTATGTGGGCCTAATAGTAAGAATGAAGGGCCCCATCTTTTGTAAAAGCCCCATAGTCCTTTGAACAGTGCGAAACATCTTTACAAAGCAGTCCATAATATTGCTATAATGCAGTCCCTTGCCTTGAGCAACTACACCTTGGTTGAACATTCTCGTTGACACGACGTCAAATGGCGTCATAAACAAC
>NW_026935039.1:0-6125 GCF_032062105.1 Saccostrea cuccullata
TGTTTAGATAAAGCTATGATTCTTAGAATCATCAGAGTCCCAGAACTGGATGTGTATCCAATATCCACTTCGAAGCTCAACCTGACGTGTTTAGCTGCCGGAAACCCTGCACCAACTGACGAAGATTACAAATGGACCTTTCAACCTTTCCATTCCAACACAACAATAGAAAAGAATTCGAATGGGAAATTTCTTTTATTCCAGAGTCTTCAAGAAGCTGACTCTGGAACATACACCTGTTCTGTCACAAATACTTTAAATTCGACACATTCTTTAAATGTTACAATTATTGTTAATGGAACTATTCCAGAACCAAAACCTTCTTTACACTGTCATTCCAATCCGTGTGGAGCTCTAGAGAATTGTGTGGAAACTGGACATGAGTACAAATGTGAAACCAATACCATGAGTGTTGTTGGAGTCCTGTTTATCGTTTTGACTATAGCGTCCCTATCTGTATCGTTTGGACTTGCATACTACCTGCGTAAACTTCACAAAGTTTCTCAAATTGGCGTTCAGAACAGCAAAATTAGGTATTGCCTATAGAAAACTTCACTAAATTTAAATTATTAACATGCATATACAAGGTTATAATATATTGGTGGTTAAGGAAGAATTTTTGAAACTTACCAATTATGTGTGACCAAAAAATATTTAAACAATAGTATGAAAATCAAATCAAAATCTGGAATAGAATATAATCTTGATTATTAATTCTTACTATTATTGACTTGTAAATTATTTTACTGTCATATTTCTAATTCTTGGAAATTTTAACTTTGAACATCTCTTTTTTTCTAAATATCCTCACTTAATTAGAGTTGCACCTTCATGCTTTTTATATGATTATACAAGATAATTGTTTTATTTTAACAGCAATGATAACGCCACCACACTCCCAATGACAGAAACAACGGGTGACCTAAATACACGCAATGGAACTGTTCCCTCCAACGAGACAAACGACGCTGTTTATGCTCAAATAAAAAAACCGTAATCCTTACTACCAGAAAGTAACCTACCTTCATTGACTGATTCATTAATAAAAAAAATTATACTAAAGCTAACATTTCCTTTCATCGTGTATTATTTCAAAATGATTCTAAGAGTATAAGAAAAAAAAATTAGCCTTTCTCTAAAAATATTTTCATACAATCTGTGTGACACTGCGTAGTACTTTTTACATGTGATGTATATAATTCTATAATTGTAAAATATAACATACATGTATTCCATGATAATATATATTTAATATATACGATTCCTTTTCAATTTATAATGATTTTTGTTTTTAAAAAGTCAATGACGATTTTTCCCCATGTTGTTGATCTTTTCAAACGCATCATTTATTTACTTATTTCATCTGCCATTAAGTATACGACACATGCATTTAATTTTATATCTTTTTTACATTGTAACTTTCTTTTTCTTTAAGTTATATCTATAGATATGGAATCTCTTCATCTTCATTCTGTACCATTTTTACTATATATAATTCAGTAGATAATTGGCTCTGAAAACATCACAAGACGTATACTGGACAGACATTTCTGTATAACTGAGCCGTTTTGAGTACTTCAGTTTTTATGCAATGAAGGTACATTGTACTCTGGCTCGGATTTAGATTGAAATAAATTGTTTTTTCTTCTACCTCGAATGTTTCATTTTTAGTAACACTTAGATTAAGTATAAAAAGTCAAAATTCTCTGAGCTATTGAAATAAAAATGAAATCTTTTATGATTCAATAATTTTTTTAATACAGCATGGAAGAGACAAGCAAAGAAACAAAATTTACAATAGGTCAGAGGGCAAAACAACGAAATTTGATGAATAGTTACTGTTTAAAATAGGCGCTTAAGCTGCTTGGTTCCTCTCATCAAAAGAGTCGAGAATTTTAGAATCTACGTACATAGCTTAATAATAAATCAAAACAAAAAAATGGATGTAAGTGCCCTTCCATTCGGAGCAATTAATATTACGTTTTTGCACTGTAAATACATTTCACACATAAATCAGGTTTAAAAGTTTTTCCTTTTAAAATATTTTTATCTAAATGAATTATTGGATCAAATAAAGTCTTTTTTTTCATCTTAAATAGTCACATTCAAAATTGCGACAACTAAATAAGTTTAATTTACTGCGCATAGTCAAATATTTGAACTTTCTGCACTCAAAAATTTTATTTCTCTGTTGTTAAAAAAATTAAATCAATAAAATCTCTTGAAAGAAATGACATTTTCTGAATTTAGACAGAATGGTTAAAATTATCATATACATTCAGAAAATGAAATAAAAATTGGGGGTATGTGATGTTAGTGATCATCCCTTGCCAACTGGTCACACTCGCCGTGCATGTGCTTTGTCATGATAGTGAAATAACGGAAATACATGTATCTGTTGACAATTCAGTGTAAAAATAGTGGCCCAACAATTAGTATGAAAAACAACAGTCAGCATTTGACTTTATGATAAATTGTACTTGCTTATAGGGCATTGTATCGACCATAGAACTTAGGAAATGATGACTTAAAACGAGAATGCTGATATGTATGTGTGTATTCAAAGGAGTGCAATTACAAGCGGAACAGAAGGTCTCAAAGATTTTTTTAAATGAACACAGATTCATTTTTTTTAATTAACCATGAGTTCATAGAACTTTAAAAGTTTAATCTTCTTCAGTAACTACTATGTGATTTCCCCCTTAATTTTTGAATTAAAAAACCTGTATATTTCAAAATGTATAGTGGTATTCGTCATCTATTTTTCCATTAGAAAATATTAAGCATGTTTTATTTGGCGTGGTGCCACACCATTTTCCTGTTTCTGAGGGTAGATGATGATTTGAAGTACGCTTCTCCATCAAAACCTTTACACATAATAATTATGTATAATTATGCTATGGATGTGATTTGAAGAAAAATGTAAATCTTTAGTTTTACGAACAGATAATAATACCTATTAATTCCATTTATAAACTTTAAAATACACCGGTATGTATAATAGATGCATTCAAAAACCAGAAAGTATTTTACGAGATACTCTAGAGTCAGGACCATTATCATTTTGTTAATTAAAGAAACTTTTACCAGATATGAGAGACTTGAATAGTAAGAAAATTGAAGGAATTGAAAAATATTTTATGTAGCGAAGGAAACATTCTTAACTGCACATGACAAAATGTTTACATTTCCTAGTTATCATCATTACTTGTTATATTTGGTGGTATTTCAAAGACAAAGGGTCGAAATTCCATATATTATTCATTAACAGAACATTGAAATAGATATGGTTCTGTATGTCCAACAAGAAAATTCCAAAAGTGTTTTGATTATTATCAACGATATTTGATAAGGAGAAGTTGCCATGTGAATAATGCAAATTTTCAAACACGCAGCTCAATATATTCTCATTTGTTTATCCGAAAATTTGCTTAATCAGTTCTATTAAAACGATGCCCGGTAAAACGTTGACAAAGTGTTTTCCTCGAAAAAAAATAAGCGCACTTTACTGAAATTCTCAGCAAATGTTTATTTATCATATTGATCATGAAGTGGATCTTTTCTATATATAAAAAATAGACAAAAATTAAAGATTTTCTTAATATGCTTGAATACGCACAGGATACAGTCCTACGACGCACGATGAAAAAAAAATGGGTTTCCTTAGAGAATACACGAGTTTCATTTAGAAATAAAAAGTAGTTAAAGGATAAGATTCAGATAAAAATTATCGTACTTTTAATTTATTATCTAGTGTGTCGTCTTTTGAAATTTTCAGGCATTTGCTTAATTTTTGGCATTTTCCCGAGCATTCGAAGTGGAAAACTGGTAAACACAACACGTGATAAGGGCAACGTTTGACGGCGCATCGGAGAGCAGTTCAGTTTGATTTAGATGTCCAATGAATACAAATCTAGCAAAAAAAAAAATAAGAATATCACCAATATCCTATCCCTGATGTTTTTAAACGTCCATATTAACACTTTTTCCGATTTTTAATGTTTCTGAGGACTTTGGATTGATTAATGTTTGTTGTTTAAATATTTCACTCAGGTACTTACACCAAGTAAATCGAAGATAAGCGAATCTGACACAAAAATAACAAGATCTCTGCTATAACAACGTATTTTTTTCAATTTGCTTTCAAAATTCAATCATAGATAATTACCTACTATTGTGATATTTTGAGCGTTTTTTGCACTGGTATTACAATTTATAAAATTGGTAGAAAAAATTAAACACAATGGAGATAACGAACAGTATTCAAGATCAAAAGTCCATAAAACAATATAAAATAGGAGCAGAGCAAACAAGGACATCCAAAACATCAGAGGTGGGAGCAGGTACCATGGAGGAGTGAGTAACCCTTTTGGACATACTTTCCGTGTGCTACATGAACTTGTCATGTTTGAAAAAAAACCTGGAAAATCCGTCGTAAATTCAGTATATAAAAAACAGACTTACAACTGCATGTACTACGTCAGTCAGCAAAAACGTCAGTGAGTGTTTGACTCAACGATAAATTGTATTTGCTGTCAAGTCCGTTGAATCGACCGTAGCATTTACAAAATGATGACTTTAAACGAGACTGCTGATTTTCTTGTTTCATCAACATGCTTGTCAATAATTTACCTCGTTTCATAAACTGTCCAACCCCGTGGGGATCCGGTAAGAATAGGTCCTCAGTACCCCCTTGCTTGTGGTAAAAGGCGACTAAATGGGGCGGTCCTTCGGATTAGACCGTATAAACCGAGGTCCCGTGTCACAGCAGGTGTGGCATGATAAAGATCCCTCCCTGCTCAAAGGTCGTAAGTGCCGAGCATAGGCCTAAAATTGCAGCCCTTCACCGGCAATGGTGACGTCTCCATATCAGTGAAATACTGTGGTTTCATTAATATTCGTTGAGCACAAATTTTCGAGGATTTCGTTGTTGAGCAGATTCACGAATTTAAATGTTCATTGAATTAAGAAATATGCTATATATTTGTATAGGCAATTCTTTTATCCACGAAATTACGTGTCCTCAAAAGCGTCCTTTTTATAAAATCCACGAAAATTGATGAAACCACAGTATTCTGGAGAAAGACGTTAAACAGTGTACAATCAATCATAAACTGTCCCTACGTAGAGCATGCTCTTGCGTATCGAATCAACTGAGATATTTAAAATCTGAATGCAGGTGATGAAGGTATATTGCTGCATAAGTAAGGGAAATTGACGATGGAAAAATTAAAGTCATCACGTTTATCATGATGCTTTGTTGTTAGATTACCATTAACATCTTAATTTTCAAGTAAAATATCAAAAACGAAACAGATGTGTCAGACTATGTTGTGTCTTTTATCTCAAGCTCACCAGGATATATCGTATCGACGTAAAAATTAAAATTACCATTGTTAATTGACAATACGTCGTCGATATATCTAAATGTAGAGTTGAAAGCCACATCAAGTGTTTTCTTCTTTTCACGCATTAAATTTTACACAAATTCTGCTTTATATGAACATAAAAATAGGTCTGATAATGACGGGGCGCAATTGGTACCCATAAGAATTCCAATAGATTGTTGAAGGACCTAGTCTCCAAAAACAACATAGATATTGTCAATCAAAAACTCAGGCATCATTTTGATGTCGACTTCAACGTACTTGTTTGTACAATCAGAAAGCTTTTCAACAAAATAAATCTGCAAATGATCAATGACAAGGTACGTAAATTTACGAGTTCCATTTTATTGAAAAAAGCAGCTCTGAATGATGTCGAAAAGCCTACACTTTAATTTATCGTGAGGAATGGTTGTTTATAACGTTTAAAAGTTACACACCTTCTTGAATTTATTGTTGCACAGTATTCTTCAAGTTTCTCCTTCACTAGTGTTAATATCCTAGCGAGGTGTAAAGAGAGAGGCTTCGTTGAACATTTACCGGAACTAGCTATGTATGTTTGTAAGGATTCTTATGATGTTTCGGAATGCAAAATATATTCTATAAATATTTAAAACTGACAAACAAACAATCCAAAAACTCCAACGATCCCCTGCTTAAAAGTTTTAATTTAACTTAGACAACACACTGTATATGTGTAAAGGTTTTTGAAAATATCACGTTTTTGCACATAAGATAAAT
>NW_026935040.1:0-61246 GCF_032062105.1 Saccostrea cuccullata
GACCTGATGCGATGTGACCCATGTGAGACCGCAGTGGGACATGTGCATTGTGATACATGTCTTGTTAACCTGTGTAAGGCCTGTGTTAGAAAACACATTTCAACTGATGAACCAAAGGATCAAAAAGTCGTCAAGTTTATGTCCAGAAAATCTACAACCCTTTAGCCTAGATGTACATCGCATGAAACAAACAATACTGTAAACATTGCGACTTCCCGCTAGGTCCTACGTGTTTTGCATCTGATCAACATCCAGTTCATAAAGTGTCAGTAATTTTGGGAAAATTTGGGGATAATAAAGACAATTCATGCAACTTCCCGGGAATTTGCCTCTGATATAAAAAAAAATAAATTAGTTGGAATAGACAATATATCTCTCAACCCATAACAAAATGTGGAGAGACCTGCATGGTACAGAAAAATTGAAAAACTTGTCAAGAAACTTAAAGCTGGGGTTGATGAAATAAAAACACAGTCAGGTACAAACACTACATAAAAATCTGGATGAATAAACAAGAAAATTTCTGACAAATTGGATGAAATTAGTTTTTTTTATACAAGGTAATGACATCAAAACTACTAAGCGTAAAATCCAATGTACAAATGTATAGAACTCTTCCAGAAAAAAAAAATGTGTACCCTCTTTTTGAGTTCACCCAAGAAATTTGAGTATTTCAAGGACAACTTGTAGGTAAATTGTTTGGAACCTTAACATCTAGTTCTCTTACTTCAGATAAACAAGGCTACAGCTTAAAGACACCATACAGATCACCAGAAGCTAGATCCTCTCCTCCAGTCAAACTGCTGCTTGATGAAGGAGAGACTAACACTGAGTACATATAACCTTTACAATGTGGGTCTGAGTGTTGAAGAAATCTGGACATTGTCAAGAGGAAATGGCAACACCATGAAACTCTTCAGTGTCAGTCAAGGATCATCACTCAAGTCAATCAAAAGTAAGACAAAGAATGAGCCATTTGACACAGCAGTGGTGAAAAATGGAGATTGGAAATACTGATCATTATGACAGAACTATGAATACTACAGAGAAAGAGAAGATAGAGGATGTGTCCAGATTTCTGAATTAAATCCCTCGCAATTTTTGCAGATCCTCTTCTGATAAGCTTCTTGTTATACTTATACTGCTTCTGCTGTACAAGAGGATAAAAAAAAACCTTTGGATCAAAGGAGAAAAAAGGAGGCCTATGGACTTCCGATACATAGTGTAGTCCACTTGAGTGCAAAGATATAATGAAAGCAGACAAAACTGTAGGAGGAGTACAATTTGAAAATATTCAATGAATTGTCTACTTTGAGTAACTCATCAAAATCATAAACCGACATACAGAAATCAGTGACTTAGTGTCACTAGAGCTCTAGAAGCTCGTACCTCACACACTAACCTCTGACGTCAACGGTGATCTACCACCTTGCTAATATTAGTCATGTGATCTTATTGGATTTTTTTTTCAAATGTTATTCTTTTGAAATCTGAATCACTAAAAGTTTGTGACACGCCAAGCATGTCTATGCTTTCAAACTACTAACATAAATTGGTAATCGAAACCAATAATGAAGAATAAGACAAGTTAAAATGAATTCAAACATATTACGTAAAAGGGACATATAAAATGAGTGAAAAGGCAGTATCCTTGATTTAACAAAATTATATATATGTACTTAATAGTTTTATGATGAGATAATGCAGCATATAAAACATTAAACTCAGATTCCATGTAATATACTTTAAATCTTTGAGTCAACTGTCACAAATGGAAAAACTTCTATCCCCGAAGTAGAACGCGTGTCTCAGTGGTATAACAGAGCGTCTGCTCTAGAGTCTCAAAGTAAGGTGTTGATCCATATGTCGCGGGTTTGAATCCCACCGTGTGACGTGGAGACCGGCACTTCGGATAAAACTTATAAACCAAGGTCCCGTGTCGCAATAGGCACTGGAACGAAAAAAGATCCCTCCCTGCTCAATGGTTCTTAGTGCCGAGTATAGAACAAAACTTGCAGCTCTTCATCGGCATGTGGTGGTGTCTCCATATGAGTTTAAAAATCTCAAGAGGGACGTTAAACAATATACAATCAATCTACAACCCAAACCACTAGCTAATAACAATAGTAAAATAGAGTTGCAACAAAAAAACACCCGCTTCTAGTAAGTTTGCTAGACCCCCTGCTTTATTTGTTACTCACACATCAAGCACCACCTAGTTACTATCGGAATAAAAACGTACGAAAAACAATCAAATTAAGGTGAAATAAAATAGAAGGCCTACCTCCATGAGGAATTCGTTGCTTCTCTTCCAGCAGAAAAACTTCAATTTTCAAATGATTAAAAATAGACTTCAAAATTTCCGGAGATATTTTTAAATTTTCATTTCAAATTCATATGAATTTGATTAATTTTATTTGGTGTTTTAATTTGGTTTGGTCATACATTCATTTGAAGAAGATGATTCTATATATCGCAATGCAAAAATCTATTAAAAATCGGGTTTCAAGTGGCATTTCATCTATTATCAAGATATTTTTAAATCTTGGATTACGTGGTCCTATTTTTAAAACTGTGAAAAAATTGGAATTTTTCAATTCTAACTTTAGATTATAGATTAATTATAGGTTAGAGATATTGTTTCTGTCCGATCCGATTTAGACTGAGACTTTCATTAAAGGGGTAAGGACAAAGTTTATGATTTAGCTTTTCTCCCCCTTTTTTGTTTTTTTTTTTAATGCTTATGTTTGATGATTTCAAAAAAAAATATATGTAATTATGTATTTTAATTCCTAATTAATTTTTTAATAATTTTTTTTTTATAATTTTACATTCATTCTCTGTAACCAATCTTGAAATCGACAAGTCGATTTGCACCAAACGTGTATATTTGTTTGAAACTATCAAATTCCCAGTTGCCATGGATATGACTAAATTGAATTTGGCCATTTTGACCCTCCTTTTTTTTTTTTACAAAATAAAAATATAAAAATTGAAGAAACTGTAAACACATTCTTATATCTATGAACTACACTCAAACATCATTTTATAAGATTGCATAACATGTAGGGCATTGTGAACATATGATCGTTGTGATGACGAGAAAAGATTGAAAATGCAAAACGACAGTTTAAAAAAGTGTTAGAAATGGTAAAAATTATTTTTGAAGATATTTAAGGCCAAAAAAAATGTCTAGGTAAATTTTCAATACTTTTATAGTTCTGTGTGGTGCAACGCAGTTCATACTGATTGACTTTAAGCACCAAATTTTAATTCCGGAATTCGGTTTAGTTCGCTTCAAAATTTATAAACAAAATGGCTGCCAATAGGGGGTGTTGCTAAAACGCGGAACGGAAAGCAGAACGGAACGGAAAACGGAAACTTTTTGTGAAACAAATAAGAAAGATTCGATATAAATCAGATAAAAGAGCAATATTCTTGTTGTAAAAATCATTTCTGATAAAAATTTATTGTAAACTATAATGATATATTAATGAGTCATACACAACTTCCGTGGAAAAAAATGGTACTGAAAGAAATTCGACTCCCCCCCTTCCCCACACACACACACGAAATAGGATTTTCGTGTTTGGGCAAAGGACATATCCCCCTTTTTTGGCTTGTCAAATTGGTTGTATGTTGGAAAATTTTTAATGACCCCCCCTTCTTTCAATTTGTTTCCAATGTCAATGTCTGTAAAGACAAAAATAACTATTTATGATATTCAGATTATGCACGCAGTGTCGAATTCTCGAATCATGAAAGGGGGAGTGGCAGTTTTTTGGTCTGTGTAGGGGTCTACAGTCACATTAAAAATGGATTTGTTAAACCTTATGTATATTTTTGACACAAAAAGGGGGGCATTCCTATTACAACTTCTCATACCTTTCCGATGAGAGGGAAAACAAACTCATTTTTATGGGGTCATTCATGTACACCCCCCCCCCCAAACATACACACATATGTACCGCAAACAAAATTTAACTTCATTGAATGCAAATATTCTGCATTATATCTACCACATGAAAGTTTTCCAAATTTGTCTATCCAGAATTTAAATATATAGAAAGCGATTCTATTTTGAATAAAATTTTAACAAACAGTGTGTACGAGATAAGAGATGTTTATTCGAGCTTGCCGTAAAGATTTGCCCTAAACGTATTATCTTAACAATTTTTTTTACATTCTATTTCTCTTTCATGGTTCATTTGGATATCAAATATTTGATCCCCAATAAACCTTTTTACTACGGAAATGTTTCTTCAAGTTGACATCCTCATACTTTTTGTGAATGTAATTAATGTAGTAGGTTAGTGTAAAAAAAATAGTACTGAAAGATGTTGGAATTGGAACTTATCCCTCCTCCTGAATCAAACAATTGTTTCTTTTTGTGTTTTTGCTTGTCAAATACTTTTCAAATTCGTTTATCCCCCCCCCTTTTCAAATTCGATTCTAGGTGACTGCTATATGTTAGCGATTTTCGTAAAAAAAGAGACTGACAAAATCAAATTGTATTTAATAGCGGGGGATTGTATATATCGTTAATGATAAATTTTGTGTATTTAAAGTGATTTAATCCAAATAATATATTCCGTTTTCCGTTCCGTTCCGTTTTCCGTTCCGCGTTTTAGCAACACCCACCAATAGGGGCGTGTGTCCCCCCCCCCCCCCCAATGATTTTAGTACTTTGTTACTGATTATGACACTTTGAAGACCGAGATTTTTTTTAATCACATAAACATTTTTTTTTACATTATTTTATTATTTGGTAAACTCTATATTTGTTATCTGTAACAATACAGGAGTTTAATCCTATGATCAGATTACTATATCTATAGCAAATTCAGCTTTTTAAAACAGCTTACCGTCTTAAGCGAAAAACTAGAGCAGTTAACTGAACTACACATATCAGGTCACATTAATTATTCTGAAGATTTCTTTGCTTTGCTTTTCTTATTTTTTTTTTTTTTACTGTCATAAGCCCTATAATACAAACTGAAAGGTTCACCAGACGCTCGACTGTCCCCGTAAACTTCGACTCTCTAAATCAATAGACAAACCTAGGCTGATTCCGTCAATTTCTTCAAACAATTAAGGGGAAAAGAATAAATATACGCTGTAAAGCTTGAATGCTATAAAGATCAATTCTCTTTACAATGAAAATATCGAAACTTTTTGAACTTGTTGCAGAGAAAAATAGCATATGTTATTTTACTAGCATTAATGAGTGCCAATTTCCACAGTGCGTTTAACTTTCGTCTTATTTTTTTCACACCCAACACCCAAAAACAGAAACACCCAAACTTATCATTCAGAAGAAAAATCTTAGTTAGCACTATTGAAGTTCGATCCTCTATGCCAAAGGCCAAAAGAGCTAAATAAATGCTTTGGCCAGTTTTGCGGTGTGCGATGTATGTAAACTTTTTGGAATATGGATATTTTTTTTCTCGATAGTTTTTATTAACGAGCCATAGCGCAATGATAGTCATTTTTGCCTGCTATAGTAATGGCATGTCAATGATCCTTTTTGTTTGCAAGGAACTATATTTTGATTCGATATGTATGTTGGGTTTCTGATATTAAGCCGATTTATTGTGGGGACATTGACTTAAATTGTGTGTCACAAAGTTTGGAGGTTCAATGTCGCAAAGTTTTTAAGATTCGTAAAATGGCAAATTTTGTAATGCTGGACGAAAAATTGATTTTGAAAATTATTTTAAATTCTACAAAATGTTGCTATCTTATTAAGAAAACTATCTCTAGACAGAATTTTAACTTACGGTGTGTTACAACGCACTTTGAAAAATGACGCACTTTGAAAATTTTTTTTCAAAGTGCGTTAAATTTTGGGACCAAGTCAACGCACTTTGAAAAAATAAAATTTATTTTCAAAGTGCGTTAATAAGGACCATATTAACGCACTTTGAAAAACTGTGTATGGATTTGTCAATATTCCTGCAAATCTTAGGTATAATAAATAATTGCACCTGTTTGATAAGTCTTCTGTGAAGAGGTCACATCAGAATGTGAAAGTGAGCGATTTTGATTTTTCCATACTTAGAAAATTCTTTCACGCTTAAATGCTTTACTGTACTAAATTTTTTTCAAGTCTGCATGCATTTTAAGTAAACTTAAATTTATTGAAAGTTTTAAACGTCATATCAGTTATGTAAACACATACATTGGGTGTAGCAAAGGCATCAGTACCGGAAAGGGGGGTTACATGTAGGCACATAAATATTTTGCAAAGATATACATAATATATAAGCATTATATGTATAAGCATTAAAAATTGGGGCTTACCTGTGGGGTCAACTTTCAATTTGCTACCGACGGCTATGTACAATGTTTAAGAAAAAAAGAGTTGGGATGAGAGACCTTCTACTCGTCTTCTCCTTGTTCTCAATGAGGTTAAATGAGTTCATGTAAATTTAAAAAAGTTTTTCGAAAGATATAATTATTACAATATGATTTCCTCTATTACTAAAATCTAAGTCTAGAATTTTTATTTTCATTCATATCTTTTTTCAAAGTGCGTTAAATGCCTCCATGGTAAAAAATTATGTGCATTCTTAACGCACTTTGAAAAAATTTTTCAAAGTGCGTTGAGTGTGTCTAAAATTTAACGCACTTTGAAAAATTTTACGCACTTTGAAATTTTTTTTCAAAGTGCGTAATTTTTTCAAAGTGCGTTGCCACAACGGTGCCATAAATTTTAATAACAATTGCCAGGTTACATTTATGTACTACATGTATATAGCTATACTATCAATTCGCAGCGTTGTGGTATGAGTGGTGGATTATATAGGGATCGTGAGATCAAGTCTCACATTTTTTTAAATTCATATATATATATATATTTCTCTATGCACCTTTTCTTTTTTTTTCTTTATTATGTTTTATAAAACAAATAGACTAAGAGATTTAAAATACGACATTACACCTTGAAAGTACCGGTGTCTCGAAAAAAAAAACAGTCCTAAAATATTTTATTGACCAAACGTCATAGCTGCTTGTTTTATTTTATAGATTTTCTAAAATTTTTGTTTAGAATACGAGTATTGAAAGTATAACAGGGGTCCACAAATAATGACATACATGTAGTTATGTATGTTTGTTCTTGAATTGGAAAGGTACCATGTACATTTATCTATAAATAGAATCAGGTGATTTCCTTTTTAATTCTTGTAGGCCTTTCAACTACCGCTTGGGTTCGCAGTTATGAACGATAACTCGTTGCTAAAACTTGTTTAGAGCAGGTCCAAGGTATCTAACTGTTTATACACGAGGCAGTTTTTAAGCATTTCCAAAGTGTTTCTTTGCTGTCAATAGTATCCAGTGGTTTTAAAATTTAGCACTAATGTTAAACTTATTTACTATATAGTTGCAGATACCGTATAATTAGATATAAGTAAAATTTTTAATCAACATAAAAAGTGAAATCTACCCTCCTTCTTAGTTCTAACCTCATTAAATGTTCATACTCGGTCGTTCTTCTTCGTGCTAGGTAACACATATAAGATAATTAATTGTTGCATTTACTTGTAAAAATATATGTGTTTATATAGGAAGCGCAAAAGTGCGCACACACAAAAAAATGACATTATATTTTCTTCTTCATAACAATCGTCAAAGTCCATGAGCCACTGGGGGTGGTCGGTACCATTTTTGGTGAATAAACTTTATAGTGATATTTGGTAAGGAATACCCCTAACTAGTGAGAAAAACTATGATAGCATCAAATCCGTTGTAGCTTCAATGCAGGAGACACAGTAACTGCCCCTTATTTGCTCAAATTAAGTATTATGAGCTAAATATATTTGCAACCTGCAAAGTTTTTGTCACACAGTTGGCAACCCTGATAGAAAGTTCTACCAGAATTACTCAGAGATATGATAAACATATTAAAAGAACATTTACTGATTTACTAGCCGTGATTCTAACAAAAATTGCGTATTTTTACCACTTTTATTCAATAATTACATGTACCTCATAAATTTGTATAACGAAAAAGATAAGTACCAACGTGCATATACTAGTTTAGTTATCCGTCCGTCGGTGACGACGATGACCACTGTCTCGTCTTCGTGGAGGAGGGGGCTGGCCTGGACAGTGAGTGCGGAGGTGACTGATCAAGCCGATCCCCGCACTAGCAGATGGAGATTTTCAACTACAGCCACGCCTCTTCTTTAGAAAGCTCAGCTAGGATGTTTTGCCAGTCGGTTGATGGCTTCGTCGTTGATGGTAGAAGGGCGGTTCAGAACTCCATTGAAATTTTCCGCCCACTTGTCGAGTATCTTAACCTTCTCTGTGATGAGTGTTAACCCATCATCACTGAGAGAGAGGATCAGCCTGATGGAGTTGACCCGTAAACTTCCCCAAGTCCACCCATAAAGTTCTTTCTATCATGATTTTCGGCGTAGCGTTGGATATCGTCAGCTTTGGCATTCAGCCAGGAGTCTTGCATATCCCGAAGCCTTTGCTGTACTGTACTGCGAGCGTTCCTCAGAGCGTCTTTTTTTCTGTGGAGGTGGGATCATATATATGAGACTTGTACAATCATGTAATTGCGATGTGTGTTCTCTAGAAGCTGCGTGATCTCGGCACGGTTCTCATCAAACCAGTCTCTGTGTTTTTTTTTATGGAGGGACCAAGACACTCGAAGGCAGTATGGTACACTGTATTACGAAATGTGCTCCATGCTGCTTCCACATCGTGGGCATTCAGCAGGGTGGATTTCAGGCGTTTATAGCGCCGACATAGCCTTGGTGAACAAAAGAATTTTCTGCCTGTCTCTCTTCGTGACAATGACGTAGTCAATGAGATGCCAGTGCTTTGAGCGAGGGTGCATCCATGACGTCTTGTTATGGATTGGAAGGCAGACTTACATGGTGTTAGTGATGAGAAGACTATGCTCAGCGCAGGGCTAAAAAAAGCAACAGGCCATTGCTGTTGCACTTGCCCACTCCGTCCTTCCAAATCACGCCTTCCCTGGTGGAGGTATCACGTCCAAGTTTCGCATTAAAGTCACCAAAAATGACGAGCTTGTCGGTGTTGGGGACGGAGTTAATGAAATTGTGGAGGTTCTCAAAGAACTTGTTTTAGCCTCCTCTGGGTTAGTCAGGGTAGGAACGTATGCGCTGACAATAGTGGCGAACTTTCCTCGAGGGGGGTATTAAGCGTCATCAGGCGGTCGTTCAATCCTTTGGGTACGCCGACTAGCTTGCCAGCAAGTGGAGTGGTGTCTTTATAGCAAAGCCTACGCCAGCTTCTCGTCTCTCCTTGGCTCCTCGTCCTCTCCAATAGAAGGTGTAGCCAGCGCCTCTTTCACACAGTTCACCTTCTCCATCCATCCTGGGTTTCACTAAGAGCTGCGATGTCAGTGTTATATCTCGTGAGTTTGCATGCAATCAGTGCTGTGCTTCTCTGGGGTCTGTCTGTAATGTCTTTGTCGAGAAGCGTTCGAACGTTCCACGATCCAAGGTACAGTGAAATGATCATTGTTTTCCTCTTGTTCTCTTTATTATTTCGACCGCACGAGTAGGGTCCCCACCAGCCGCGGTAAACTGGCTAGAGAAGGGTGGAACAGGCAATGTGTTGGATACTTTTTTTATCCGCTCCTTTGTCATTTACATGAGCAGTGCGTTCCTAAAGAGGGTTGCTCCGTCGCAGAGGTGGCTGCCGAGCTCCAACTCTGCTCCGGTCGGTGAAGAGCGACCCTATAGCCTGTGTTGCCTGTGTGCAGGTCCACGACTAGCGACTTCCAGTGAACCCGCACCTATCACCTTCGTTCCTCGCCTGTCGCCACAGGGCTTAGGGGTGGATGATAGAAGGGATGGAAGATGATCAATGACTTGCGAGATGAGTTTGATTAAAATGAAGAAGGGTTGCGCGACGCCGACCTCACTATCTCGACCGCAACCATCTAGATTCAGTGGCATGTCAGGACGTCTTAATATGGAGACAGATACAGCGGATGACCAAGATGTGCTATATGTCCTTTGCCTGGCTCCAAGCGATCCATGGTACATGCTGTATCCACCTTCTCCGTTGAACAATGACGGTTTCTTCTTTAGAGTCCGCCGAAGCACAGCATTCACATGCGTTATAGGTAGGCAATTCTTCAATCAACGGGGGTTTGAGACCCGTCAGCGCTCTGTGTTGAGAGTGCTCTCCTAGAGGGATATCCCTTTAGAGGTTACGGGTTCCCTCTACCCAGACTAGTGGAGGGGAGGGGCGTAAGGTCATTACAGGTCCTGAGACACTGCCCACTAAGCACAGAAACAAATAACTTTGCACATATGTTGCTTAATTTTAATGTCAAAAATATATAACAAATTACACGTTTAACATAGAAGAATATACAAGTTAGATTATACATGTACGCACAGGGTAAATCAAAGGAATTTTTCTTCAATTTTCATTTTTAGCTCACCTGAGCCGAAGGCTCAAGTGAGCTTTTCTGATCAAAATTTGTCCGTTGTCTGTCGTTGTTGTCGTTGTTGTTGTCGTCGTCGTTGTCGTTGTTTTTGTAAACTTTTCACATTTTCATCTTCTTCTCAAGAACCAATGGGCCAATTTCAACCAAACTTGGCACAAAGTATCCTTAGGTGAACGTAATTCAAGTTTGTTCAAATGAAGGGTCACGCCCTCTTCCAAGGGGAGATAATTATGAAATAGTGAAAAATTAATGGCATTTTAAAAAAATCTTCTTCTCAAGAACCACTCGGCCAGGAAAGATGAAACTCATGTGGAATCATCCTCAGGTAGCATAGATTCAAGTTTGTTCAAATCATGATCCCCAGGGGTAGGGTGGTGCCACAATGGGAAATAAAATTTTAACATAGATATCCATAGGAAAAATCTTTAAAAAATTATCTTCCCTATAACAGCAAGGCAATTATTGGTCAGAGTCATGTAGTTAGTTAATTAATTAACTTGCAAGCAAAATTGTGTAGAGTATATATTTAATTCTGTTTAGTTTGTGGCTTTACAGAGTAATATCAACAGAGTCGCGGAACCTTTTTTTTCGATCGGGCGTGGTGTTTCGAATATTTGAAAACGAGGCTCAGCCTACCAGCCATTTTGTGGACGGCGAAGAAATTGGATTTGAAACAAAAATAATTATTCATTGCTGATTGGTTTTATTCTGTAAGGTTTGAAGAGTAAAGGATTTATCTAAATAATTACAACTTTGCGTATATTTGTTCATACAGCATTAATCTGTTATTATGCAGTGTTAAAGCACCGCGATCATATACTGCGCAGTTGAAGTCTCGTCTCTCGGAGACAAGAACAGATATCCAAAGATATTCGACTTTTAGATTTTATATGTTTAACAGTGTTTAATGACATTTAATATGTTTTACGGTGTGACCCTTGGGACGAAGAAGATAGAAAAGGTTATCTATTTTTTTAAATTTACTTAGAAGAAGGAAACTTAATAGTTTTACATTACACAACATAGAGGAATTTTACATTCGATTCCTAAGAGTTATCTCCCGTTGTCGGCGTAACGCTCATTTTCTACACTTTGTCCTTTGTAACTCACAATGTAAGTTAGGTGTTAATATTTTTTATTTTCAAACGTTATCGGGCAATTTCGACCTGCAATTTGTATCTGTATTGCCAGAGTATGGGGTAACGTAAATTGTGAACATGTTCATACAGATTCTAAGACGCTGAACTATAAAGGTTTAATATAGAGGGAAAATAGTGCCTTACGCCGGTTGACCCTGGATAGACCCCACAAATGGGAATAACTTGCAAATGTGAAAGTCCTCTAAAGGGACAACTCCTGCATATTGTTACAACTGAGGATAGAACATGTTAAAGGATAACTCTTAATATTGTTGATAAAATTAGCAGTACAAGCAAAGCATTTATAGAAGTTTACAGATAGGAAACTCCTAGTCAGACATTTATAAATTGTGATTATGTGTCAATAGCGAAGATGAGGAGTATCATCAGTGACCTACACAGGTTCCTGACAAATGGCTAAAATAAAGCCTTGTAGCATGTGTAAAATGTTTTTAAGAAAAGACAACAGTAGAATAAAGCGACAATATAGATCTACATGTAGTTCATAATTCTGTTATGTGTATTTTATATTAAAAAAAAAATTAAGGCCAAAATTAAAAACATGTTTGTTTGCCATTTACCAACTCAGAGTTTTAGGAATGGGTAGGAGAAATATTTTTTCTACTTAACTTCAAATCAAACTACTATTTAAAAAAATCAATATATGTTCATGTACATATTTTTTGTTATTGCTTCAAAAACCAAAATGTACTAGTACACATGGTACATTTGGAAATTTTTATTAACAATAAAAAAAAATATATGTTATTGAAAAGTAGAATAAAAATATTTTGAAATTGAGTCAGGCTAATTTTCATGGGTCAGTTGGCTGAGGGCAAACAAACAATATTATAATTTAGGCCTAATAGAAAGGTGTTATTTTTGGTAGACAGAAATCTCTGCCCAACGACACCTTGGCCCATAACGGTTGCCCTGACAGGTCGGCCCAAAATTATTGCCATGTCGGCCCATATAAAAGACAACTCTGCCTTAGGAAATTTGTGATAGAAAAATTTACTGAGTGTCTGAATTGGTGTTATTAATAATAATAAGTTTTGAAGGAGAGGGGGTATATTGTTTTACCCTTGTCTGTCTGTCTGTCTGTCCATAACAAATTTTTGTCGCAGTTTTCTCAACAATAACTGATTGCAGATGCTTGAAATTTTGACTCTATCTTTTCTAAGGCATGTCATACGGCGGAATAAATTTTTGTTCAAATCCGATGTCAACTTCCTTTTTGTCTGTGCGTCTGTCCATTTCATACATAAATAAATTTTTGCAGTTTTCTCAGCAACTCATCGCAGATGCTTGAAATTTTAACACAATCTTCTCTAAGGCATGCCTTGTTGGGATACAGTTTGGTTGAAGTCTGATGTCATCTTCCTGTTTATCCATCTGTCTGTCCATTTCACATAACAAATTTTCCTCGCAGATTTTTCAGCAACTATTCGTAGCAGGTGCTTGAAATTTTAATACTCTCTTTGCTGAGGCATGCCATATGGTGGAATTAATTTTGATATGAATCTGATGTCAACATCATATTTTTCTGTGCATCTGCCCATAATGAACTTGTATTATTATATCATGATAGGGTTTATTCACATTAGAGTGGGGTATTACTAGTGAGCATTGGCTCACAGATTTCTTGTTGATTTCTTGATGATTGAACGATTTTTTTAAAAATCAAGTAGGGAAAGGGGAGGGGTCCATAAAAGATGATTGGTTTATTTCTGAAACTATTTCTGCCTGGGCCAAGGTGTCTTATGCGTGGACCGAGGTGTCTGATATTTTTATTTTCATGCCATATATTATTGTTATTTGATTTATATTGTACCTTTTTTATGCCCCGCCATGAATATGGCCGGGGCATATAGTGTTTGTCATGTCCGTCTTCCGTCCTTCTGTCCTTCCGTCACACTTTGCGTTTAGCTCTGTTCAAAGCTAAGTTTCAAAGAAACCATCCAAGATATTTTCATCAAACTTCATATGCTGATAGATATTGATGAGAGCTATGCAACTGCATCAACATTTTTTGACCTTGACCTTTCCTTTGACCTTGACCTCACTTTTGTTAAATTAGTGTTTAGCTCAGTTTTAAACATACCATTCAAGATGCATTTGTCAAACTTCACATGTTGATACAAACTTGCATGCATGATGAATCTCGGGATGAACACTGCCAGACTTGCTTCGGATGCTGGATCTGACCTACATTTCCAGATGAGTGACCAGATTTAAGTTTTTGAAGCAGGTCAATTCCTATGGAACTATAAGCCCCACTTGGACCAAACTTGCATGGATGATGCATCTAAGGATGGACACTACCAGACTTGCTTCGGATACTGGATCTGACCTATATTTTCATTCCCAAGTAACTATAAGTCCTACCCGATCCAAACTTGCATGGATGATGCATCTAGCGATGGACACTACCAGACTTGCTTCGGATGCTGGATCTGGCCTTTATTTTCATTCCCAAGTAACTACAAGCCCTGCCTGAACCAAACTTGCATGGATGATGCATCTAGAGATGGGCACTACCAGACTTGCTTCGGATGCTTGATCTGACCTATATTTTAATTCCCAAGTAACTATAAGTCCTGCCCGAACCAAACTTGCATGGATGATGCATCTAGGGATGGACACTATCAGACTTGCTTCGGGAACTGGATCTGGCCTTTATTTTAATTCCCAAGTAACTATAAGTCCTACCTGAACCCAACTTGCATGGATGATGCATCTAGGGATGGACACTACCAGACTTGCTTCGGATGCTGGATCTGACCTATATTTTTTAAACAAGCAATTCAGCTGCATCACTATTCAAGATGTTTTGATCAAATTTTATACACATACAAGTTTTCATGTTGCTTTACTAATACATCCTTGGCGGGGCATTCATGTCCTATGGACATATTTCTAGTTTGTACATGTAAAGCTCTTTAGGGTAATTAAATAATTATATAAGGCAATATTTAAAAGTAGAATAATGATAATATTAATGTGTTTTATATAATTAGCAGTTCTGAATCAAGTTCTATTGATGGGAAATTGGAAAAAAAAATTAAAATCAATTATTATTGATTATTGGCTGGGCATAATGGATTAATAATAAATTAGGGCCCCGCTTGGCGGGCGCGCTGTAGTGGTCAGTCTGTCCGTCAGTGCGTCGAAGATCTCTTGTCCGGAGCATATCTTCTCTCCTTGGCCCAATCTAGCTCATACTTCACCGAAAGATTGTCTTTGGGTAAGTGGTGTGCAGAGACCTTGAACCATGTTTCTAGGTCAAAGGTCAAGGTCATAGCAGAATAAAATGAAAAATCCTTGTCTGGAGCGTATTTTCTCTCTCCTTGGACCAATCTGCCTCATACTTCACCCACAGAGTGCCTTTGGATAAGCGGTATGCAGTGACATTTAACTATGTTTCTAGATCAAAGGTCAAGATCATAGCAAAATTATATGAAAAATCCTCGTCTGGAGCATATCTTCTCTCTCCTTGGAGAGTGCCACTGGTCAATGGATGTGCAGTGACTTTGGTAGAAGTTTCTAGGTCATGGTCGGAATTAGCCTCTCTGTTTAAAATCTTTATTTGGTGCATAATTTTTTCCCCTTAATTCCAGTAAATTTATCTAATTTAGGATACAATATAACTTTGATATATATATATATCTGTAAATTTAAAATATCCATGAAGTTGTACTTACACTGTAATTACTTTTACTGTAGTACACAAATGTTCCTCTTCAAAATAAACATTTTTAAACTACCTCACATTTTCATGTTCATTGATGAAAGCAGGGTCCTTTGAGATGGCCACCAAAATAATCAAATTTTTTAACTTAAATAGAATAAACATAGAAAAGGTCAACTCATTCATAAATGTTTACTATACCCCCCATAAACTAAGTTTGGGGGGATATAAAGGAATCAGCTTATCTGTCTGTCAGTGCAAACATGCCCGGTCCATATCTATCTTATGGAGGAACATTAGAATCTACTACTTAACACAAAGATTGCTCATGGCCTACGGATGTGTCGTGACTTTGACCCAAGGTCATTTTGGGTAGGTTTCAGGTCACCGGAAGAAAAATTTCATAATTTGTGTCTGGTCCACATCTTCCTAATGGATAAACTTGGTACATTTCCATTTCACACAAGGATTTCTCATGATCTAAAGGTGTGTCATGACCTTGATTCAAGGTCATTTGGGGAAGTTCAAGGTCACTGGAAGAAAATATTCATGATTGGTACAATTCTTGAATCCAGGGCTTCACATTATGACCTGAGGGTGTGTTATGACCTTGAGCCAAGGTCATTTATGTTCAAGGTCACTGAAAGAAAAATTTCTTTGGATTACAAGGTTTAAAAGAAGTATTCCAGAAATAACACTTGTATTTTTCATTATAATTACATTTGCAGATTGTCTAGGCTAAACAATTTTACTTTGTATAGTAAAATCTTGCAACATTGTCCATTTCCTGTTAATAGTTTGACCCCATACTTAATTATGGCAGTTTAAAATTTAATCCAAAATTTAGTGTTAATTTAGGGCCTTGATATTGTTTCAACCATTCTTTACCTTGAAGAGGTGATCAGTTTTGACAGTGTTCAAGTATTCATAAAATGGTCTTCTTAGCATTTTACAAGTTTCTGAGAAACGTTTCTTTCCTTTAATTGTGTAACCTTGTTTCTTTGTTGAACTTGTCTTATCAATATTTATGACAGTCAAACCGTTGTGAGTTTATTTGTTATATTTATTTCAGAACTTTATACCTCTCTAAAAGGTTATTTTGCATTGTGCATATGGTGTTACTATGAGGCGCCATTTTGGTATTTACTACCAAAAAGTGATATCACCTTTTCGAATAGGTGATATCACCTATTCGGTTGGTGATATAGTGATATCACTTTTTGGCAGTAAATACCAAAATGGCGCCCCATATAATACACTTTAGCCTGTGTTTACTGCATCTAATAAGTTCAACTTTTTCAAAACAATATTTATGACAAAATAGAAATATTCTCTTCCTTTGTAGACATCCACTGCACCAGAATCAAGATTATTATAAAAGATTTTGACAAAAGAGCAAATTTCAAGAATCCTGATTTTGTAATTTTTGATAAGGGTTATGAAAAATTCAAGATGCATGTGGTGGAATAACAGAAAAAACTTTAAATGGCTTAAAGGGTTGCTTTTATAATTTTGACTGCAGGTTTGATACAATTCCAATGTACACACAGTCCTCAATAAAAACAAATTCTATAAAAATTTTTGAACTACCACAATGGTTAGATATGTAATTTGGATTATACACAAAAGCTGTGCCAGTAAATGTTGGATAAATTTATATGGTACATAAAATTTCTGGAAATGTGTAACATGTTCAAGGTAAGTCTTGTGTGAAAATGGTTTACCTAATGCATGTAGCTTACATTTCTCTTAAAATGATTTATTGATTTTATGTTGTTTAACAACCCTTTCGAGAATTTTTCACTCTTAAGTGTACGAGGTGCCACTAATGCAGGTTGAGAGCTACAAATTTTGTCCTTTACTTGGCACTCAGGGCCATTAAGCAGATATTTTCATGCCAGCACCTACTGCTACACAGGACCTTAATTTAAAAAGTCTAATCCAAAGGACCTGTCTTCTCGTCCCACAATGGGATTCAAGCCCGTGAACTAAGGATAAAATCCTTAGTTTCTGCTTCTAGAGCAGACACTATAACCACTGTGCCACACAGCTGACCTCTTTAAATGAATGTTGGCATATGGCTTGCATGTAATTTTGAATTTAACTTTCAGGATTAAATTTTTTAAAGAATTTTGCTTTTTTCAATTTGATTTGTGCTACAAACCTAAAAAAAGTATTTATTTTCTAAAAAACATTTGCATTGTAGTTTCCAACAACTCCTATTTAATCTGAAAGCATAAATGATGGCAGCATTATTAATTTGTGCATGTGTGTTGGTATCAGGTGTTGGCTATGCTGATGCTTATCATGAGTATAGAGTATAACATTCTTATATTTTTTTTGTAGATCCAGAATGCCAAGGAAGAAGAGTTGGAAGAAAGCTGCTGCTAAGAAGACAAAAGCATGTAAGGCAGATGTGGGTGACAAGTACCCCACAGATGTTGGCCACGTCCAACCATCTGTGCCTCTGGGTGTAGGCCACGTCCTAACACCTATGACATCTGTACCGGCAGGGGTGATCTCTACCACCCCTGTGACAGTGGTCTCTGCGGCTCTCCCTGAGACCACTTTGAATCAGAATTTATCTCAGATTATTACTCAGAATTCATCTCAGTTGCTTACTCAGAATATCTCTCAGATTACAACTCAGAATATTACTCAATTTACAATGAACAATATTCCATATGAAACAACACATGCACTGCAAGGTGATTGTATGCATCAGAATTCAAATAATCTAGTTTTCGGATCTTTCTATCAGGGAAGCATGAGATTTTCATCATTTTCAAGAGGTAATCAGTGTACCTGCAATTCACTTAAGATGTTGTCAAATTCATACGAAAATTTTTCATTCACTAGTTCATTTTTAGATCAGACTCTGCTCAAGGGAGATAATTTGTACAGCACAGTTGTGAAGAATCTTCAGAATGCTGGAAAACTGAAAGCAGATTACTGATGTTCGATGAATTACCAATTCATATTGAATCTGGTGAAAATCACCACATGGTTGATAAGTTTGATACATTGTTTGGCTTATTAGTTACAGATGATAAGAACAATCAAATTCAAACTCTACACGAATGTCTGCTACAAGCATTGGGGTTATCTAGGTATGTATTAATAAGGATTGGCGCCATATGTTCAGCAATGTACAAAGCTTCAGACAATGATTTTTATTTTTTGACTCGCATTCTCATGGGGAAAATGGTTTGTCTGATTGTGATGGAAAGTCTCTGATGAGACACAGTTGCTGCTTAAATGATTTGTTAGGATTTCTGTATGCAATGTATGAAAGTATGCACATTGAATTTGCAACTGAATTTGAAGTGATGCCTCTTGGTTTTCGTACAATTATTCACAGCTTCCCTAGCAATAATCAAAGTACACACGAATATTGTAGATTAGATCAGTTAAAAACAACTGCTGTCACAAACAAACAGTCTGTTGGTATCAATACCGATCACTTAAAAACAACAGAGATAAAAAAAGATAAAAAGGATTACATGAGAGAATATTTGAGAAACAAGAGACAAGATCTAAAATTCAAAGACAAAGAAACGGACAGTATGAGAAACAAACGTAGAGATTCAGAGTATAAAGGAAAAGAAAGGGACAGTAAAAGAAACAAAAGACAGGATCCAAAGCTTAAGAAAACGAAAGAAAAAGTATGAAAAACAAGAGACAGAATCCAGAATTTAAAAGCAGGGAAAGGGACAGTAAGAGAAGCAAGAGACAAGATCCAGAGTTTAAAGACAAGGAAAGAGATAGTATGAGAAACAAACGACAGGATGCAGAGTTTAAAGGAAAAGAGAGGGACAGTAAGAGAAACAAGAGACAAGATCCAAAGTTTAAAGACAAGGAAAGAGATAGTGTGAGAAACAAACGACAGGATGCAGAGTTTAAAGGAAAAGAGAGGGACAGTAAGAGAAACAAAAGACAAGATCCAGAGTTTAAGGACAAGGAAAGAGATAGTATGAGAAACAAACGACAGGATCAAGAGTTTAAAGACAAGGAAAGGGACTGTATGAGAAACAAGAGACAGGATGCAGAGTTTAAAGACAAGGAAAGAGATAGTATGAGAAACAAACGACAGGATGCAGAGTTTAAAGGAAAAGAGAGGGACAGTAAGAGAAACAAGAGACAAGATCCAGAGTTTAAGGACAAGGAAAGAGATAGTATGAGAAACAAACGACAGGATCAAGAGTTTAAAGACAAGGAAAGGGACTGTATGAAAAACAAGAGACAGGATGCAGAGTTTAAAGACAAGGAAAGGGACGGTAAAAGAATTAAAAGGCAAGAAGAAGAGTATAGGCATGATGAGCAAATAAGAGATTTGAAGAAAAAAAAAGAAATAAGACAAAACGCTGACCAGTTAGAAAAAGAGAGATTGAAAATGATAAGATAAGAGAAAGAATGAAGAGTATAGATCATCAGAAAATATTGCTGCAAAACAATCAAAAGCACACTCACGAGGGAATTTGGACTATATTGAAACTGAAAAACAAAGATACAGAAAAAGTAAATTTGGAGTTGATGCAATTGAGTGTGTTGACAATTTTCACAGCAATGCAAGATTGGGTCCTGTTTTTGTATGCACATGTTGCCTTCAGACATGGTTTCATGAAAGTGTTTCCAATGTCAATAATGTTTTGTTGGATGCCGAAATAAAAAAGAAGTATTTTACTAATACAAAGTCTGTAAATGGGCAGGAATGGATATGTAACACTTGCAATTCAAGCTTAAAATAAAGTCGAACTCCAAAAACTCTCTCTTGCAAATGGAATGATGTGGATTCAAAAACCAAGTGAATTAAATCTGTTACCATTGGAGGAAAGACTTGTATCCTTAAGAATTCCCTTCATGCAGATAAGGGAATTACTAAGAGGAGGGCAGTATTCTGTAAAAGGAAATGTTGTAAATGTGCCAGTAGACATACAACCAACAATCAATAGTCTTCCCATGAGACTTGATGAAAATATCACAATACCTGTGAAGTTAAAAAGAAAACTTTCTTTTTAACACTCTTATTGTCATGAAAATATCCGACCTACAAAGGCTCTGATTGCTTTACATTGGTTAATGAAAAACAGTGAATATTATCAGAATTCAAACATAAACATAGACGACAACTGGTCCCATGCGATTACCAATTCAGCAAACGAATTAATGAGAGAGTTTATAGAGGGCCACACCCATCAAGATTCAACAGTGCATGATGAACCAGATGAATCAGACTCTGACGAATTCAGTGAAGTTGATAGTGAGAAGGATGGAAATTGTGATACTCTGCTAGACAGTGACTCATATGACATGAATCAGATCTTCACATTTGCTCCAGGAGAGGGACAGCGTCCACTTAGTTTGTATCAAGATCAAAAGGCCAAGTATTTGTCATTTCCAACAATATTCTATGGTAAAGGAAGAGTAGAAAATGATCAGCGTAAAGTACCAGTTTCATATGCTGATATTGCCAAGTGGAAATTACGAAGTTTTGATAGACGTGCTGCACAGTCGGTACCAAACTTGTTTTTCAAATTGAAAAAGATTCAACTAAAACAGGTAACAGACAAATGCAATTTAGCTCTAAGGAAGTGCAAAACAAAGGGGAAAACCTTTACTGCAAATGAAGTAAGAAATCCTGATCAAATTAACAGCCTTGTCAGACACAATGAGGGATTTTATGTATTCAAACTGTTGAGAAATTCTCCTCCTTATCTTGAAACAAGGAAGAAAGATGTTTTTGCAATGATACGACAACTTGGTCTACCAACTTGGTTTATGTCCTTTTCTGCTGCAGATACACGGTGGAATGATCTGATAAGGGCACTAGGAGTTTTAAACAATGACAGAGAGTACACAGATTCTGAAATTGAAAACATGACGTGGACTGAAAAATCGAAGTTGATTCAGAAAGACCCAATTACATGTACAAGGTATTTTGATCAACGTTTTCGTACTTTTTTTAATACTGTGCTTAAGAGTGATCATCATCCTATTGGCAAGGTACGGGACTTCTTCTATAGGGTTGAATTTCAACAAAGGGGATCACCACATGTTCACATGATTGTTTGGATTGAAAATGCACCAAAATACTTGGAAAATGATAAAAAGGACATTGTTGCATTTGTTGATAGCTACTTAAAATGTGAAAGAAATGCAGATGATGCGATGCTAGAATTACAGGTGCATAAACACTCACAAACATGCAAGAAAAGGGGAAAGGCTGTTTGTAGATTTGGATTTCCACTTCCACCACTCCAAGCTACAATGATATTAGAACCTTTGGACTTTGAAGTTGAGAAATACAAGAAGATGCATAAAGCTATGCAAGAAAAAATGAATGAATTTAAGAATGGTTTTGATGAGAGCTTCAGTTTCCAAGAGTTTTTGCAGGATGTACTACAACTATCGGAAGATGATTATATCAAATGCATCAGAAGTTCCTTGAGAGGACCCACAGTATTTCTAAAGCGTAAACCCTGCGACCTTAGAGTGAATGCTTACATGTACAACAGTACTCTTCTTCATGCATGGGCAGCTAATATTGACATTCAGTATGTATTGGACACATATGCTTTTGCAATGTACATTGTCTCATACATAGGTAAATCCCAAAGGGGTATGAGTGATCTTCTGAGTAGAGCTGCAAAAGAAGCAAGAGAGGGCAATCTTGACATAAAGAAACAAGTTAGACACATGGAAATCAATTTCTTAACAGTGTTGAAGTTGGAGCACAAGAAGCAGCATATCTGGTTTTGCAAATGCCACTTACAAAAGCATCAAGAGATGTAATGTTTATTAACACATCTCCAGTTGATGACCGTGTAATACTTGTCAAACCTGATTCAGAACTTGAAAAGTTGAATGCTAACTCCACAGACATAGAATGCAGTAACATAGTTAAAAGATATGCAAAACGTCCAAAACAACTGGAAAACTGGTGTTCAGCTGATTTTGTCTCACAGATAGATGTAGTTTTCCCAAAAGAAAATGTAACTCAGCTGTCTGAAATGGAAACAAATGATGATGAAACACACCAGTCAGATAATGAAGACAGTGGATCTGATACTGAGGGTGAATTTAAAGATGACAGCACATAAGTTGTGTTGAGAAATGGATCAAAATCAAGCGCAGAAAAATGCCAAGACAGACCCAGAAAATTACTATAGAGAAAAACTAATGCTGTTTACTCCATGGCAAACTGAAAGTTCTGATCTTCTGTGTGGACAGCAGAGCTTTGAGCAGTCATTTAACCAGAAGGAATTTTTCTTAACTCAGAAAATCAAACAGTATGAACACAATGCAGATATGCTTGAACAGGCAGAACAGATGGGATGGCGCAAGATGTTTGACAGAAGCATATGATGAATAAGCTCCTGGTGCTCAACAAACTGAGGCAGAAGATGAATATGAAGGAAATGTTGACTCTGAAAAATTTGTATACTTTAATCCTGAAAGGCCAATTGAGCAGAGAGAGTATGATATAGGAAATGATGTTGGAATTCCATCAACAAGACAACTGAGTGAGCAGAGTTCTGTTAGATTACCTGATGATGAGTATTTAAAGCTTGTAGCCAGTCTGAATTTGAAGCAACGTGAATTCTTTAATCATGTTATACAGTGGATCAAATATAAACAGGAACCTATCCATGCATATCTGTCAGGAGGTGCAGGCGTTGGGAAGTCGGTGTTAATCAGAGCACTTTATCAACCTTTACATCGATATTTATGTGCTAAGGAGGGAGAAAATCCAGACGATATATGAATTCTTCTTTGTGCATACACTGGCAAAGCTGCATTTAATATTGGTGGTCAAACAATTGCTTCTGCATTTCATCAGAAAATTAACCAAAGGCAGCAAAACATGCATTGTGATGAACTCAACACATTTAGAACTAAATACAGAAATTTGTCAGTTGTCATCATAGATGAGATTTCAATGGTTGGCAATGTAAAGTTAGAATTTATCAATGATAGACTTCAGCTTCTTACTGGTTTGAAGAGGCCCTTTGGAGACATTAGTATTATTGCTGTTGGAGATTTCTTTCAACTTAAACCAATCATGGATGGATGGATTTTTCAGGATTTAAAACAAAATGCCCAAGCACTTGCATGTAATCTTTGGAAAGAAAATTTCACCTTATTTGAGTTAGATGAAGTGATGCGACAAACGGACGATTTAGCATTTGCACAGCTCTTAAACCGGCTTCGTCACAATGAGATGACTTCTGCGGACTTGGATATAATTCACAAGTGCATCATTGCTGAAAATAGTCCAAATTATCCTCACGATGCTCCCCATCTTTTCACAATGAATGCAAAAGTAGATGAACATAACAATAAACTTATAGAGCAACTTCCTGGTGAAAAAGTCATTGTGAAAGTTGTTGACAGTGTCCTTCAAGACTACAATAAGACCGTGAAGGAACGACTACTCAGATCATTACAAAATCAAGATGATGTTAGCAAAACTGCAAACCTCATGACAAGACTAACTCTAGCCATTGGAATGATATATGACATTACAGTTAATATTGATGTTACTGATGGCTTGACAAATGGTTCATCATGTACTGTATTTCTTGTTGAAAACAGATTACCTGGTGTATCAAGGCCAAGTATAGTGTGGGTGAAGTTTTTGGATTCTGCAGTAGGGAGAAACACTCGACAGAAATACCAACACCTTTACCATGATGATGTTATGGATGATTGGACACCAATATTTGACTGTCAGCGATCTTTTGTTTTCAATTCAACTACATATCAAAGAATAAAGTTTCTTTTAAGACCAGCTGCTGGTAAGACAATCCATAAGGCTCAGGGCTGCACTGTTGATGAAATTGTAGTAGATTTGTCTCAATCAAGGATAAGGAAAACACCCCACATTCATTATGTAGCTCTTAGCAGAGTTAGATCTGTTGACAAGTTGCATATTCTGAATTTCAATGAGCAAGCATTAACTGTGGATGAAAAAGTTGTAGAAGAAATGGAAAGAGTGAGGAAGGAAGCACCTCTAAAACTATGTTATCTTCCATTGTACAAAACAGAGCAGAACAAACTAAAAATTATGTTTAATAATGCAAGATCTCTTCACAAGCATTTCAATGAAATTCAAAATGAACCCAATGTTGTATCATCAGATGTTATTGGTTTTTCAGAAACAAGATTAACCATCAATGATGAACAGAATTTTATGATGGAAGGCTACTTGACTTTGTTTAATCATGAAAAGAGAAGTGACAGCAATCGTCCTCATCATGGAACAGCATTATATGTTAAAAAGGACCATTTGATGACCTGTATCTCAAAATTCAGCAACACTTTGCTCGAGTTCATCATGGTTTGATAAGTTTCAGAGACTTTGGAGAAGTGCAGATAGTTGTTTTATACAATTTCCCAGCATGTTCTTTTAAAGAATTTGAACGTGAAATTATGTTGCACTTAAAACCTTTTGTAGACACAGAGAAAAAATTGATAATTCTTGGAGATTTCATTTTTGATTTGTTTACAGGTCACAAAGAATTTCTGAACTTTATGAAGTTGAATTTAAAATGCACACAATTAGTAAAAAAGGTAACTCATGATTCAGGTTCACAACTTGATTTGATTTTCACAAACTTCCCTCATTGTGAAACTGATATGATTGAGGCATATTGGTCAGACCACAAAATTGTCTACTGTACTTTATAAATATGATATAAGGGACGCATGAGTACTTTTTGGGGGGAGATACGTCATCTTGTCCCCTCTCCCTCCTACCATTGTGCCAGAGTCACTTTGTGACATTTGGTACATTGGTTATACTGTATGCAGGGTAATATTCGCCCTGTGTTATTCATCCTTTCACACAATTTAGCAACATTTTAAATTAGCCCAGTCACTGTTTTGTTGAAGAAATCAAACTGTGTTCTTTTAATTTGCCCCGTTTTAAATTTGACTACAGCTCTAAGATGGATGACAGGGGGAAATAAAATTGGGCGAATATTTCCCTGTATACAGTATCTTATAGGCACCAATTACTTGATGTAAAATTTTGTTTGTTTTTACACATATGTATACTTTAAACTATTTTTATATGCATGGAATAGCCTAAAAAAATTGCAAACAATTAACTCACTAATGATTACAAAACAATTGGACTTTTAAAGTTTTGTGAAATAGTAAACCTTCATTGTGACTTTTTTTTGTGGATAAATTGTCAACAGACAATTAATAAATGTATGAAAAAATTGAATGTTGCATGTTAAGGAAAATTCATGTACCATCAATGACAATCATTCCTGTAAAAAAAAAGTTATGATCATTGTATTATTTGTTAATATTCATGAATTATATACGTATATACTGTATTGATGTTGTGAGTTAGTTTTAGCCTTATACTGCTTAGATTATTTTCATTAATGATGCATATGCATGAACATCATGAACTTGGTATTTTCAATATACCCGGTACATGAAATATTTTGAGATTACAGGAATTGTTAATGCAGGCAAGTATACAAAGTTTGATGCAAAGAAATTAATGACTTCTGCTAAATAATGATTAGAGTTGTACTAAAATACACGCTTGCATCAAGTAATTGGTGTCTTTGATACATGTATATGTTCAACGCTGTATTTTATTATAGTTTTATGAAGTGTATTCACCGAATATTATCTGTTCATGAAAAAAATTTGCTGTGTAAAAATATTGTTAGTTTATTAATGTTACTTTGTCCTGTTACATTTAGTCCATACAGAACAATACCGGAGAACATGAGAGTATAAACTTTTACAGTGTATGTATATGAAGGAATATTTTTCCTGAACAAATGCAATAACAATATCACTGTCAATATTCTTATCATGCATGTAATTCAAGTCTTCATGTAATTACTTCTATAATCAACCTCATGCAATATTGCAGATATTACAATTGCTGATGTATTAAACAGGCTGGGTGGTCAACAAATTAATCAATAGATGCACCTGTTTTGAAATAATGTTCATTGTATGTATGAAACATTGTACTGAAATATTTTTACTTGATTATTTATCTTTTTTGATTTGTTGTGTTAAAATGTTTAACTTGATTGTATTTTTTAATTTCAAAACATTCAGAAATTGCTTTAAACATGTTAAACATTTACTTTGACGCACGCTTTAGTTGCCTGAAGTGTGTAGAATAGGAAAGCAACCTGCATTATCAGACAGTAACTGACAATTCATTCTGAGTCAGTTGACTCCATGTTATTTTTTTTCTTTAATATTCTCCAGCATTGAGATATTTAATTTGTGACCACCATTATATCATAATCTAATGACAATGAACTTATATATTAAAAACCCAGGTAAGTATGAAAAGAGGGGGTCAATGGACAGCCCGTAAAGGGAGGTAAACCTACCTCTTTATAACGTTACAATTTTTTTCCTATAAAAGAGAGGAAAAAAGGTGGATCACTATAATTTCTCATGACTGGTTTTAAAAATCAAAATTATTGATTGCAAAAAGATCTTAAACATTCCATTTTGGTATATTAACATCAAGTTTAGGTAATCTGATTCATGCAGGTAATCCAATTAAGGGTACTTACCACAAACAAAAAATGGATGCGCGGGTTGATATATATTTTTTGACTGATTTTGATTTGTAATGACATAAATAATAAATCCCTGAAATATAAAGAAATCGTAGGTTTTCCTTGGTGCTTAGATTTTAGATTTTATTTTGCCTTCTATATAATTCCATACAAAATTTTACAAAATTTTTTAACTTTATGACAAAATCTTAAAAAATTCTCCCACTCTACTTGGTAAACATTATTCAGGTTGTCAATTTAAATGTAAATCAATGAGAAATAATGCTGATTTCTGAAAAAAGTTTGTTTGTGTTATTTATCCTTAATTAAATGTTACTTATTAAAATTCTTTAAAAATAAAAATTGATATTCAAAGTCAGAGTCTGTTGACCATCATACATAGATTAATTCACTTTAAGTTGCAATCTTTCCAATTTTCGCTTTCGTTATGTATAGGAAAGATTTACTATTAAGTGAACTTTAATAAATACAGAGTATTTCGTATCTTTCAAATGATTACTTAGATGTATTGAAATAAAAAAAAATTCCTCCAAAAAATTGTTTACAAAGCATATACATTTACATGTGATGTAATTGTTAGGAAATTTTGCATTTCTGTCACAAAATTGTTGCAATATTACTTTAGAGTTGACAGTACATTTTAGTGCAATATTTTGCAGAAATACTGAGATTGACCTCTTTATGACTAAATTGATAATGAGGTAGGCATTATGCACAGGTTGAAAAGAAAGCTATTCATAGCAATTGTAAATTCAGATCAAGCCCAATTAAAGTAAATGAATAAAAAGAGGGAGTCCATACCCTAACATCTACATGCATAATTCTTGCAAATATTAAAGGATTTTCACTCAGGGTGAGCGATGTGGCAATTGGGCCTCTTGTTAGAATAGGGATAAAGATTTACTATGAAATCAAGTATATATATATATATATATATATATATATATATATATATATATATATATATATATATATATATATGTGTGTGTTACTGAAATAATGTTTTAAAATGCTTATACTTGATACAAATTCTCTAAATAAAATGACCATGCAATATGTTTTTGATGTGAAATTTGTCACAGTTGTACTTTCTTTCAGCTGATTAAAATCTCAAAATGGCATATTCAACTTTTATGATCAAGGGAAAATTATATTCCTATATAATTTAGACGGCTCATTACAGAGCCAATATTGAATGAACCAACCTTCTTCTTTTAAAGACACAGATGATAGAACGAACAAGTTGGGTTGGTGTTTATGAATGGTTATACACCATCAAAGCCACAATCGATTAAATGCTATCATACATTTTCTGAAAGTAGAGATGTATGTCTTTCAAAAATTAACTTTGAAAATTATTCATCCAAGATGGTACCGATACCGAAAAATTCTTGGCCTGGCTCATGGACTAAATATAGTTCTTTCCCCATTCATTTGACCCTGTTATTTTAGGTAGAGTGTACACATTCTCCTTCTTTTGATCAACACTTTTGTGTACAAAACAATGGAAGGAACTGGTTACCCTTTTTAGGTCACCTGAGTAACTCAGGTGACCTATTGCTATCCGTTTTCGTCCGTCGTCGTGTGTCGTGCGTCATGTGTCGTGCGTCATTTGAACATTTTCAGTTTCTTCTCTGAAACCACTAGACCAGTTTCAACCAAATTTGGTAACAGCATCTATGAGTGATGAGGAAACAAAAATTATTAATTTTATAGTCTCCGCCCCGCTGGGGCCTGAGGGGTGGGGACTAAACTACTAAACTTATTGCAATCTTTAAAAATCTTCTTCTTTACTCCTGGACAGCAAGCAGCCAAACTGTTGGCATGGATGTAATGATCATTAAGTCCTCTACCAAAATTGTGAAATTCTAGTGCTAGGGTGGGCTATATAGATTATATAGTATAAATGCATGATTTCTTTGAAACGCTTCTTCTCTGCTCCTGGGTTTTAAGTAAACTGACCAAGCACATAGTTATGATGAACAAGAGTGTCTCTTCCAAAATTGTGAATTTTATGACCCCAGGGTCAGGGGTTCTGATGATATGGTGGGGCTCTATTGGTTATATAGTGAAAATGCTTTTATTTTTTGAAAATCTTCTTCTTTTCTTCTGTGTATTAAATAAAGTAACTTAGTACATAGTTATGATGAGCAAAAGTGCCTCTTCCACAATTATGAAATTTGTGGCCCCAGGGTCAGGGGTTCTGGTGTTAGGGCGGTGCTCTATTGATTATATAGTGAAAATGCATTAATTCTTTGTATTAAATAAACTAACCAAGCACATAATTATGATGAGCAAGAGTGCCTCTTCCAAAATTGTGAATTTTATGGACCCAGGGTCAAGGGTTTTGGTGTTGGGGCGGGGCTCTATTGATCATATAGTGAAAATGCATTAATTCTTTGAAAATCTTCCTTTGCTCCTGGGTCTTATGCCAATGATCCAAGTATTTATATTTATGATGAAGAAAAGTGCATCTAGCAAAATGGTTTATTTTTATGCCCCCTCCCCCCGGGTCGGGAGTGGCGGGGGTGGGGGTTACATGTACAAAGTCTGAAAATAAATGCTTTGAAATCTGCTCTTTGGTATTAATCAACCATTTTATGATAAAATTTGCAAAGTTTTGAAATATATGGCTCCAGGGTCAGTGGTTCCTTTGGGATGAGGTGCAGAACTGGTTATAAAGTGGAAGTGCATTTTCTCATTATGTTACTCTGATCTACCTCTGGGTATTAAGTAAATAGAGTAAGCATGCTATGTCTATAAATATGATAAGCAATGGTGCCTCTTTCAAAATTGTGAATTGCGAATTTCATGGCCTGGAACCAAATTTAATTTTTTTTTAAAGTTGTTGCACAATACTCAGGTGACCTATAAGTTCCGTGGGCCTCTTGTTTGTACATAACAGTGCAAATGCTGAAGCAGCCTATATGTCATTCCTATAAACGATGACTTATAAATCGGCACTTAGTTAGTCATTTTTCACACCTGAGTTACCTGTCCTTAAAACACAACATCGAGGTAGTCAACAAAAAATAATTTAACTTTTTATTGATTTAATTAAAGATATGCATAAGTTATTATCTTTTTTGATAATTCATGTACCTTTAAATTAATCTCTGAAATGTTTTTACCGTAAGTGCAACTTGAAAAATTAGTTGAAAGGCCTACAATCGTAGAATTAAACTGTAAATTATTAACTTGAAATTTAAAATTTTCAGGTAAGGAATTCCATTAAACTGGTGTTGCATATTTTCTACATTTTGCCATAAGACGAAGTTCTCACTTTGAATATTTCTAAAATATTTGAATATCTAAAATGTATGATACTTTCTTAAAACTCACTAGTTCTGACAGACATCTAGGAGAAATGTCACATAAAAACTTAAAATATTCAAGAGCCACGCTGCGCATTCTTATAATCTCTAATGATGGTAATATTTTTGCCTTATATAGTAATGACTCAAAGATACTTTCCCAATCTTCATAAATAAAACGTAAAACTCTCTAATTTCTTCAATTTTCTGGTATTTTTCTTATAACAGAAGTGCCAAACAAGGTGACAGAAATTAAAATTTGACAAAATAAAACTATAAAATATAGTAATTTTAATTTGTTGGACCGAGTATATACTGAGCCGATGCGTTTTGAAACGTTTGATTAATGGGCAGCTGTTTACAGATATTACTAATATGGACATCAAATTTGAGCATAAAATCAATATTAACTCCCAATAATTTGAAAGTCTCATTACACAAAATCTCTGACTGCACCATCAATTTTAAATACAGGATTCTTATCAAAAGATTTCTTACCCAAGGCAATTACCCGAAAGAAGATGGGGGAATAAGGCGGGCAGAATGCCTATAGCGCAACAGATAAGAAGATTTTCTCTCAATTATATCCAAATCTTACATCATATTTCATCTAATATTGAAGTATACTTAATCTAAAATCTCTATATTTAACAAAAAACTCACTAAGACTGAAAATATTTGCCTTTGAAAAAGCATACACACAGTTTAAAGAACAAAAACGATCGTTTTTTTAATACTTTAATAAAATTTTTTAATATGAGTGTGTCTTTGCTCATTTTTGTTTTTGGAAAGATAATTTAAAACGTTAGCCATAAAATAAATATTTTTTGGTTTACAAAAAAATGGAGCAAAGACCCACTATACCTTAAAAGACTAGTACACTTTTATGACAAAACATTTGGCATTTTTCCGAGAAAAACTTCAAGTCCATTAAGTCAAGGGTCATATCAGAAACATAATTTAAATGCCCGTAAGCCATGTACGTGTAGCATAGTTGTTAGACCGTTAGTCTCAGAGCAGTATGATATTTTGGTATTTTATTGCGGGGGTTCTAATCCAACGTATACCATCTTATGTTTTTATAAGTGAAATTTTTTATGAGATTTATTTTCTCTCAGAAAATGTTTTTTTTTCATCATAATTTCATAAATTTCAATAATGAGAAGTAAATTTAAATACTCAATTTATATATCAAATATGATTTCTCAATATCTGACGCTAAAGGCATTCTGTCCGCCTTATCCCCCCATTTTCTTTGTTTGATTGGCCTGCATACAGTTTCTTTAAACCATTTCCATTATACAGGAATTTCATTTTGTAAAGTAATTATCTGAGTGTCGAAATCCTCTATGCCAGTATGCTAAGGTATTTTATCGTCTGCATAATTATATAAAGATCTATTCTTAATGAAATAACAACGTCATTAATAAAAAAAATGAAGAGCAGTGGACCAAGAATGGAATCTTGTGGTACTCCCTTTTTAATCGTGCGAAATCGCGTTACGTGATCGATCGTGTAAGTTTCAACAATAACGTTGCATGGTTATACAATGTTTGTTCTAAGTTTTTTGTAAGCTAATCCTTCTTGTATTCAATAATATGCATCAATATTTAACTTTTATTTTGTTTTTATGTATACATGTACATGTATATAGCCTCATTTAGGTGTGGAATATTCCTGAAAAAATAACTTGAGACATGGCTGAAGGTGGTTATGACGCTCAGGACCCGAATGGTAAGCAAAACATTTTTATCATAAAATATATGTGTCGTCTTTTTTTAAAATAATGTCTGTTTTTATCTGCTTGTTTTGTTTTTTTTACAGATATGCAGTTTTATGATAATCGACTGCGATCTTTCTCATGCGAAAGTGAAAAGACTAAATTGCTGGCATCACATGGTTTTTATAGATGTACAGGTTGGCAATTACGTTTACACATTTCAATTGAAGAAAAAAAATGACTCTATATATATATATATATATATATATATATATATATATATATATATATATATATATATATATATATATATATATATATATATATATATATATATATATATATATATATATATATATATATATACAATGTAATATATATATATATATATATATATATATATATATATATATATATATATATATATATATATATATATATATATATATATATATATATATATATATATATATATATATATATATATATATATATATATATATATATATATATATATATATATATATATATATATATATATATATATATATATATATATATATATATATATATATATATATATATATATATATATATATATATATATATATATATATATATATATATATATATATATATATATATATATATATATATATATATATATATATATATATATATATATATATATATATATATATATATATATATATATATATATATATATATATATATATATATATATATATATATATATATATATATATATATATATATATATATATATATATATATATATATATATATATATATATATATATATATATATATATATATATATATATATATATATATATAGAAGGAAGTAGAGGAATTGAAAAATTTAAGATCTTTAAAAAATCTAAGATGTGACGATAAAGGTAAGGATTATTTTAAGATAGTTGCGATTGAGTTGCAAAGAGTATGTTTGCCAACTGGATAGAGGGATTGGTTTTTCTATCGAAATGTGAAGGCAATTAAGGTTGGATTCTTCTCTGGTTTCTGACTACATGAAATATTCAAATCAGGTTTTTCCGTGCAACTTTCTATAAAAACAAAAGAGTAAAGCAACGGCGCATTATGACAGTTGCTGTTACTTGTTCAGCGATATCTTGGGGGTTTATTTTTATTAAACCTTTTTTATATGGTTATTAAATACACGTACAGTCCCTGAAACGTTCTACTTTCCCACCTGAACGGTGAACGAACGCTGAACGAACGCAGAGCGAACGGTAGGTGAGCGATGTGCGAACGCTGAACGCAACTTGGTGAACGACGTGTGAACGGTGAACGGTGAGTGAACGCAGAACGCGAACGGAGCGCGAACGCGAGCGCAATGTGAACAGTGAACGAACGGTGAACGCAAGATGAACGATTTATTCGGAATGCCTCCGATCTTTTTCTTGCATTGATATTATTCTATTATAATTCTAATTAATCTATCTATATAGTAAATATGCTTATTCTTTTCACTAATAATATAATGTGGACTACTGAAGATAAAACTACTACTTATAGAATGAATTAATTACATTGTACGCGGTTGAAACAACCATACATGTATTCCCGTACCAATGCCATTCTGAGTAAAATAACGGATTTTTTTTTAAATTAACAATTTTCTGTTGATATTGACTGTTATCGTACTGCATATAAACTCGTTTTATTTAAATTCTAATGTAAGTACGATGGCGTTATTATTTGTCAATTTAATTTCTAAATACAAATAAAATCCATTTGTTTGTCTTTATTTCCCACTAAAGTATTCCATGAATTTGATTTTTTAATTTGTGCGTCATTCACAAACGCTGTGTTATGTACTTTTTACTGAAAATGTATGGCGTCCCTTTTACGTTAAACATAAATTCGGTTGGAAAATAAAGTATATGCAAGTCATAATTGTATATCTCTTCGATATAGAATACGAATGCTATTATAAAAAACAAAATAAGATTAAATAAATACACAGTCGAATTAAAACTAATTTAAGATGAGTATTTTCAATATTTTTTTTATGTCAATCTAGCATGGAAATTTTCTTTCAGAGACACCGCAAATGTTTTGGTTACATTTTGATCGAAGCAAGATATGCTATTTTACCTTTTTTATGCATTTGATTTTTAATTGAGAGTGAGAAGTCATGTGTAAAGTATTTTCTTCTGGCTTTTTAATTTTTTTTGAGAGGGGGGGGTATATTAAAATAAAAGTCAAATATGCACATGTACATCATTTCATGTGCTAACAAAACATTCTCAATATATACTGAAAACAATAAGAAACGCAGGTTATCATAATATATGAAATTTTTTAACCGCATGACCAAAAATTACGAAAATAGGTAGGATGAGAATGTTCGTTACTATACACCAAATCAGTGTTCAAAATTACTCAATCAAAAAATATATGACATCACGAAGGGAAAGCTCTAAAAACCTAAAACACGTGCAAAGAAGAAGGGGGGGGGGGGGGGATAAGGCGGGTGAAGTGCCTATAGTGAAAAAGCATACACACTTAAAAGAAGAAAAACGATCAATTTCGCATACTTTAACAACATTTTTCAATATGAGTGGGTCTTTGCTCCATTTTTGGGAAAGATGGTCCTAAAAGTTTGCAATAGAATATACAATTTTTGGTTTACAAAAACATGGAAAAAAGACCCACTATACCTTAAAAGTACACATTTATGACAAAACATTCGCATCTTTCACAGAAATACTTTAAGTCCCTTAAGTCAAGGGGTTAGCGCGTTAGTCTCAATCTCAAAGCAGTATGATTCGTCGGATTTTTATCGCTAGAGTTCGAATCCCAGGAATTTCATCTAATAAAAAAAAAATATTTTTACGAGAATTTTTTTTTCTCAGAAAAGGCATTTCTCTAGTTATTTCATAAATTTCAAAAAATGAGAAGTTAATTTAAATACTCAATTCACATATTGAATATGATTTCTTCATATATGACGCTATAGGCATTCTGCCCGCCTTGTTCACCCATCTTCCTGATGATGAGGGGTTTGTCAACAAATGTTGTACAATTTGATGTCATGCGACAAGGAAAGATATACTTAATAATATCCTGTCTTCTTTTTTTTCTTTTAGTTTTTATATCTGTGATACTTATTACTCACGGCAATATTTTTTTCTAATACTCATCTATGGTGAGAAAATGTGCAGTTTGCTTTTTGTTTACCTCGATTGTTTTGTTTCGGTATATAAACAATTAAAGCACGAACATTTTGGAGATATGATGAATTCTATTCATCCAAGAGGAAAATGTCGGAAAATATAATTTTAATTTGATGAATAAATCTTCCTTACAATTAAAAATATATAACTGTGACATTCAATCACGTTCAGCTCAAAACTCTTAACAACCGTACAGCTTTTCATCCCCCCTTTGAAGTCGCCAAGGAATAATAAAATATTGATGACTCTGCGAAATTAAACTATCAATAGTTAACTTCTCTCATTAGATGGACTCTTGATATTACATGTATCACTGTCTCGTCTAAAATGTAACAGACATATTCTGCAAATAAGTATGATCAAAAAGTTTTTTAAAAAGGGAGATTTTAAGCCGTAATTTTCAACATTTTTACAATTACATAATTTATACATTTTTTATTGAAATAGATTTCAAGCACAGGATAAATGTTAAGGCAATAAATGAAGCATAATTGGATATGACAGACCGTCTGTTGTTAACACATGTCATTATCTTGTGTGTGAAATATTTTTCCGTATAATTTGATTTATTTACAAATTGTTCATGTCTGTCGTGTTGATGTGGAATTCTTATAATTTCCCGAATTCTGATATTTAACAATTCTGTTGTGTTGGGTATGAATATGAAGAAGATGAAAATACTTACAACATAATGAAACAAACGCCTTTTTGGGTGCAGATCATGAAATGTACTAAGCTCCACGGGTATTTGTTGACCTGTGCGCATTGACCCTGTCGCCCATATTCTAACTTGGTTTGTGATACCTTTAGAAAACATGTGTATCTAGATGAAAATTAACAAAGCATATACCCGATTTCACGGATTCAACGATACCGTAATAGCGGGTCAGCGTCAGCAAAATTACGGTTGAAACGACGTCAAAGACAAGCTACAAAATGTATTTGTTCAAATATTTCCATTTCTAAATTTTTCTCTATAATAACCCTTTGAAAGTTAGCGGAGTTTATTTCCTTGATAATTATGCCGGAATGTAAATTAGGCAGGTCGATAGGTCAGCAGCTAAGGAGGCCTAATACGCATGCAAATCTCGTGCGCATCTGTCTCTATGTCTGACGCTAAGGAGGCCAAATATGCATGTAAATCTCGTGCAGCTGCCTTTGTGTTTGACGTCTGTGTGCGAGGACTATTGAAATTGGCATGGAAGTCCTCGTGTAATTTAAATCGATTAGTCTACATTCTTAATGTCTAAGTCTACAATTTTATTTCACAATGAAATGGAAATATAAGGAATCACTGTCTAGTTTTGAGAGTATGTCAGGGACATCAACAATAATGGGAAACATGGGATAATTCCCGTTATGCAAATTATCCCATGTTTCCCACTATTGTTGATGCCCTGGCATACTCTCAAAACTAGACAGTGATTCCTTAAACAACTCAAAGTTAGAATATATTTAGTTTATTGACTTGAGATAGGCATATACGATTGTACGAAGACACTTCAAGGATTTGAAAGCACATTATTTGATGAAAATAGATATTTCTATTCATGACGTTGTTGTAAATCTAGTGCAACATTAGACTGGACTGTGCAGCCTGTATATACGAATTGTTTATATTGATGACGCTCGTAAATTATTGTGTATTGGTTTAGATTTAAAATTAAATAAATCATAATCCACACTTAATGATTATTGATAACACTTTGAGTGAGTTCGACTTTTTAGGTCACCTGAGTTTCTGAGTAAACTCAGGTGACCTATTGCTATCTGTTTTTGTCCGTCGTCGTCCGTCGTCCGTTGTGCGTCGTGCGTTAACATTTAAACATTTTCAGCTTTTTCTCTGAAACCACTGAACCAATTTCAACCAATTTTTGCATATAGCATCTATGGGTGAAGGGGAACAAAAATTGTGAATTTCGTGGTCCCTGCCTCCCTAGGGCCTGGGGGGTGGGGCAAAAACCACTAAAATTAGTGCAATCTTTAAAAATCTTCTTCTTTACTCCCAGACATCAAGCATTCAAACTGTTGGTATGATTGTAATCAGCATTGAGTCTTCTACCAAAATTGTGAAATTCACCCCCAGGGTCAGGGGTTCTGGTGTTAGGGCGGGGCTCTATTGGTTATATAGTGAAAATGCATTAAATCTTTGAAAATCTTCTTCTCTGCTCCTAGGTATTAAATAAACTAACTAAGTACATAGTTATGATGAGCAAGAGTGCCTCTACCAAAATTGTGAAATTTATGGCCCCAGGGTCAGGGGTTCTGGTGTTAGGGCGGGGCTCTATTGATTATTTAGTGAAATTGCAGTAAATCTTTGAAAATCTTCTCTGCTACTAGGTATAAAATAAACTAAATAAGTACATAGTTATGATGAGCAAGAGTGCCTCTACCAAAATTGTGAAATTCATGGCCCCAGGGTCAGGGGTTCTGGTGTTAGGGCGGGGCTCTATTGGTTATATAGTGAAAATGCATTATTTCTTTGAAAATCTTCTTCTCTGTTCCTGAGTACTAAATAAACTAATTAAGTTCATAGTTATGATGAGCAAGAGTGCCTCTACCAAAATTGTGAATTTTATGGCCCCAGGGTCAGGGGTTCTGGTGTTAGGGCGGGGCTCTATTGATTATATAGTGAAATTGCAGTACATGTAAATCTTTGAAAATCTTCTTCTCTGCTACTAGGTATAAAATAAACTTAATAAGTACATAGTTATGATGAGCAAGAGTGCCTCTACCAAAATTGTGAAATTCATGGCCCCAGGGTCAGGGGTTCTGGTGTTAGGGCGGGGCTCTATTGGTTATATAGTGAAAATGCATTAAATCTTTGAAAATCTTCTTCTCTGCTACTAGGTATTAAATAAACTAACTAAGTACATAGTTATGATGAGCAAGAGTGCCTCTACCAAAATTGTGAAATTTATGGCCCCAGGGTCAGGGGTTCTGGTGTTAGGGCGGGGCTCTATTGATTATATAGTGAAAATGCATTATTTCTTTGAAAATCTTCTTCTCTGTTCCTGAGTACTAAATAAACTAATTACGTTCATAGTTATGATGAGCAAGAGTGCCTCTACCAAAATTGTGAAATTCATGGCCCCAGGGTCAGGGGTTCTGGTGTTAGGGCGGGGCTCTATTGATTAAATAGTGAAAATGCATTATTTCTTTGAAAATCTTCTTCTCTGTTCCTGAGTATTAAATAAACTAATTAATTTCATAGTTATGATGAGCAAGAGTGCCTCTACCAAAATTATGAAATTCATGGCCCCAGGGTCAGGGGTTCAGGTGTTAGGGCGGGGCTCTATTGATTATATAGAGAAAATGCATTAAATCTTTCTTCTTCTCTGCTTCTGAGTACTGTAGAAGTACTTTTTTTTCTGAGTGGTATTAATTTACGCTATGTACGCGGTCACAAATTTTCCGCGGAAATTTGTCCAAGCGTACTTAATATAAATGTAAGGCATATAGCATGTATAGTGACAATCTAGAAAATCCGCGTAATTTTCTACTAGCGGATTAAACAGAAATTGAGATTCCGCGGAATTATGACCCTGTGGAAAAAGAACGTCTACAGTATTAAATAATCTAATGAAGGACATAGTTATGATGAGCAAGAATGCTTCTACCAACATTGTGAATTTTATGGCCCAGGGTCAGGGGTTATGGTGTTAGGATGTGGCTCTATAATGATTATATGGTGAAAATACATTACATCTATGAAAATCTTTTTCTCTACTCCTGGGTAATAAGCAGAATGAACTATTAACATGGTTATGATGGGATGGGCTCTTCTTCCAGAATTGTGAATTTCAAGGCCCTGGAGTGGGGGGTGGGGGGTGGGGTGGGGGGCTCTACTTATATACTGAAAATGAATTGTTTGAAATCTGCTCCTTGGTATTAATCAAACATTTTTGATAAGCAAGTGTGCCTTTTCAAAAATTGTACAATGTGTAGACCTAGGGTCAGGGGCTCATGTGTGGTAGGAGCACTCCTGATTATTGCTGAATATTACTGATTAGTTGACATACTTTTTTGTTCCCCTACCGTGCTTATCCATATTAAGTAAACAAACTAAACAATTGCTAAGTGTATAATGATGATAAACAATGGTGCCTCTTTTAGAATTGTGAATGCCATAGCATCTAGCTTAAAACATGAACCAAATTCAATCATATGAAAGTTATTGCATGATGCTCAGGTGACCTATAAGGCCCATGGGCCTCTTGTTATTGTTTAATGTCCCTCTAGAGAATTTTTCACTCATATGGAGACGCCACCACTTGCCGGTGGAGAACTGCAAATTTTGTCCTATAGTCGGCACTCCTCCATTTAGCAGCGAGGGATCCTTTTCGAGTGAGCACAGACTGCGACACGGGACCTCGGTTTATACGGTCTCATCCGAAGGACCGGTCTCCACGTCCCACAGTGGGATTCGAACCCGCGACGTAAGGATCGTCGGGACTCTAGAGCAGACCCTCTAACCAGTGCGCCACGCGGGCGACACTTTGCGTGTGACATAATAAAGAAAATGTAGTGTGTATCCATGAACATGTATTGAAAATTTAATACCCAAATGTTTGACGTTATAATGAAATATAAGCTTAACGTCAGGCTTGTTCGTGCGAACGATATGCGACCTTTAAGACCCTTTTACAAAAATATAAAGTTCCATCAATAAAAATTAAATCTTTCTGACTTGGTTTTTTAGCTCACCTGAGCCGAAGGCTCAAGTGAGCTTTTCTGATCACATTTTGTCCAGCGTCCGTCTGTCCGTCTGTCTGTCTAGCTGTCTGTCTGTCTGTCTGTAAACTTTTCACGTTTTCGACTTCTTCTCAAAAACCGCTGGCCAATTTCAACCAAACTTGGCTCAAAGCATCTTTGGGTGAAGGGATATAAGTTTGTTCAAATGAAGGGCCACGCCCTCATTCAAGGGGAGATAATAAGGAATTATTGAAAATTTGGTGGTATGATTTAAAAATCTTCTTCTCAAGAACCACTGTGCCAGGAAAGATGAAACTTATGGGGAAACATCCTCGGGTAATGTAGATTCAAGTTTGTTCAAATCATGACCCCCGGGGGTAGGGCGGGGCCACAATGGCCGACCGAAGTTTTATAAAGAAATATATAGGAAAATTCTTTAAAAATCTTCTTCTCAAGAATGAAAAAGCCATAATTGATCATATTTATATGGAAGCATCCTCAGGTAGTGTAAATTCAAGTTTATGCAAATCATGACCCTCGAGGGTAGGGCGGGGCCACAATGGCCGACCAAAGTTTTGCATAGAAATATATAGGAAAATGCTTTAAAACTCTTCTTCTCAAGAATGACAAAGCCATAATTGATCTTATGAATATGGAAGCATCTTCAGGTAGTGTAGATTCAAGTTTGTTCAAATCATTACCCCTGGGGGTAGGGCGGGGCCACAATGGCCGACCAAATTTTTACATAGAAATATATAGGAAAATCTTTAAAAATTTTCTTCTCAAGAATGACAATGCCATAATTGATCATATTTATATGGAAGCATCCTCAGGTAGTGTAGATTCAGGTTTGTTCAAATCATGACCCCCGGGGGTAGGGCGGGGCCACAATGGCCGACCAAAGTTTTACATAGAAATACATGTATATAGGAAAATTCTTTAAAAATCTTCTTCTCAAGAATAACAAAGCCATAATTGATCATATTTATATGGAAGCATCCTCAGGTAGTGTAGATTTAAGTTTGTTCAAAGCATGATCCCTAGGGGTATTGCGGGGCCACAATGGCCAACCAAAGTTTAACATAGAAATATAGGAATTTTTTTTTTAAGTCTTCTTCTCAAGAATGCCAAAGCCATAATTGATCATATTTATATGGAAGCATCATCAGGTAGTGTAGATTCAAGTTTGTCCAAATTATGACCCCCGGGGGTAGGTGGGGGGCACAATGGCCGACCAAAGTTTAACATAGAAATATATAGGAACATTCTTTAAAACTCTCCTTCTCAAGAAAGACAAAGCCATAATTGATCATATTTAAATGGAAGCATCCTCAGGTAGTGTAAATTCAAGTTTGTTTCAATTATGACACCCGGGGTAGGGCAGAGCTACAATCATAACAATGGCCAATCAAAGTTTTACACAGAAATATATAGGAAAATTCTTTAAAAATCATCTTCTCAAGAATAGTAAAGCCATGATTGGTCATGGGACTACTTTTGGATTTAAACTTTTCAATAATAAACCAATATTTACTTTTTCCTAGCCACAGTGCTCAGGTGAGCGATGTGGCCCATGGGCCTCTTGTCATTAGAAATATTTTGATATACATCAGATATATATACATGTAGAACCATTTATTTTTAACAAAAACGTGATTGTCCACGAACTTTTTGGACAATCCTCGTATGTGTTACCGGTATATACAATGTACCGGTATTTAGGTGTACGAGATATAAATGACCATATTTTTCTTTCCTCGTCACAATTGTACAACATTAAATAGAAATGGTAAACTGCGTTTAAAAACTAGCAGGGACTATATTTTTGGCAGAATGGTTGCGTATGAAAATATCTTCTTTTCTGCCTCTAAAAATTTTTATAGAACAATGTATTTAGTTATAATTTTTACGCAATCAAAGACTTGAAATTTTCAATGTAAGTTAAATTAATAATAAGGGACTAATGTTTCAAAATATATGAAATAAATAAGATTTTTCAAACAAGCTAGAACTATACTGGCTTTTAAATTCTACAAATCTAAGTACATTTTTGAGCAAAAAATCTATTAAAAGTGTTACATGTATTTCTCTCTCAGTAAACGGCCAAAATTTTTGATTTTGTATCTTTATATTACAACTTTACTTTATATGAAAATGAGAGAAAATTAAATATAGGTAGCATATAAACATAACTAATATATCCTATATATAAATATATGATATATAAAGGTCAGAGAAACAGAAAATTCGGATTAGCCAATACCCATTTTAATAAATTATTTATGTTAATTTGGTTATATATATCTTCTTATTGGCCCTTTACGGTAGTCTCTTTTTATGCAAAACGACAAAAAAAAATCAATCTTTTAAAATACAAGTAGGGATCGCATGATTGGAAACAGTATTGGTTTATTCTTAATGTCCAAGGAAAAGGTAATACTTTGACCTGACCTTGCCTCTAATATTAAACGGTCAAATTTAATTTCAGTGATACCATCACTTAGTGATATTGTATACATGGGAATTTTCGCCCAAGTTTATTTGCGCTCTTTTCGCCCTAATAACATAAGGGTGAATTTAAAACAGGTGAATTTTAACACAAAAGTAAAACATCTTAAACAGAGCAGTGACTTCCCGAATTTAAAAAGGTGCAAAACTGTTGAAAAGTGTAAAAAGATGAAAATAACACGGGGCGAAAATAACCCTTTATACAGTTATGATCCTTAATTAAGTCTCTTTTTGTGACAAGGTTAAAATAGGACTACAACTGTAGGAGTAGCTTTTAATAAAATTTTACAGAATTTTTAATTTTTGTTAACATGGCAACAATATTAATTAAAATCAAAAGAGCGAAAAAGCACAGGAGTTTGCGTACCTATCAATTTTACCGAATTTTTCAGTAAATTGAAAAAACTACGTAATACGTTTAATAAATTGATAGGTACGCGAACTCCTGTGCAAAAAAAGACAAGAATGTTTATCATTGTAGTACATGTATACTTGCATGCCAAATCATATTATAATCAGACTAAAACTGTATTTGAAGTAGAATTTTGAAAGTTTTTGTTAGAATTTTCTATTTGTAGTAACAACGGCAACAATATTCATCGAAATGAAAAACCGATATACAGAATTATGTATCTTAGTGTAGTATACTTGTTTGCCAACTTATATTCAAATCACAGATATTAGAATTTTGAAGAAAAAAAAAAGAATTTACAGACAGATTGACAGACAGCTAGACGGATGATCAGTAGTGCTAAAATACTACAGCAGAAATAGTGTCAGCTAATGAACTTTAAAAAACATTTCCACCGCTTTCACTGTAAATCTGTATTGAACGCCTGGACTGTTTTATGACAAAAATGAAATTCTTGATGTGTATTTATCATTTTGAGATGTGCTTTTATCACTATATGCAGGTGCGGATCCAGAAAATTTTCCCATGGGGGGGGGGGGGGGTCCACCCCAGTCCCCCCCCCCAAAAAAAAAAACAAAAACAAAAAAAACCACCTAAATTCGCCCAAACTTCAAAAAAACCTATTTCGTGTGTGTGTGTGTGTGTGTGTGTGTGTGTGTGTGTGTGTGTGTGTGAGGGTGTGTGTGTGTGTGTGTGTGTGTGTGTGTGTGAGGGTGTGTGTGTGTGTGTTAGTCAATTACTTTAACTTCTTCAAGCGTATAAACCTTTGACTTTTCATACCAATTCTATACAAATTCGCGTTTACCAGGGGGGTCTGCGTTCTCCGAAGGGGGGTCCAAGGTAACTTTTTTCTTGCTTTTGTATATAAATTTAATAACCTTGCAAATTCCAGGGTGGGTCCTGTCCTGACCCCCCCCCCCCCCCCCCGAACCCCCCCTCTAGATTCGCGCATGATATGATGTACTTTTGTTATGTAGTATACATAGGTCATTGTCTGATGTGCTTTTATCATTACGTGATGTGCCAAAATTACCATGTGATGTGCTTTTGTCATTATATGATATGCTTTTGTCATTACACGCTGTGCTTTTATCGTAATGTGATGTGCTTATCATTTTGTTGTGTGATTTACTCATTTTGTGGTGTGCATTTCTCATAATGTGATGTGCATTTCTCATAAGATAATTTATATCCACAAATTTTCCTGATAACGAGACAATTATGGCTATTCGAAGCTTGTTTTTGCTTTACCTCTTGTGTAAAGTATTAAACACGCAATTGAGTAAAACTGTCATTTATTAAAATAACAAATGACTAAAACTGAAATCTACATTACATATTACAAAAAAATTACATAATTAATTTGTTCAGCTTTAAACAAAATATACAGTTAATCACAAAGAACAAGGTCCACTCTCGCCTTATTTCGCCCTGCTAATTTCTGAAAAACTGAAACTGCATAGTTTTAGTTAACAATGCATTAAAATATCACTTAGATCTTTGGTGACTGCGATCTTATAAAAAAAGACGTAATTTTCTGGCTAGTCAATACATTATGACGTCACGAAACACGTCAATTTCCTCATATTCCGAAAAAGTCTACAAAAACGGCCAATTTTTAAAGTTATTTTTTGATATTTGATATAGAGCGCAACCTCTGATCTAAAATATGCATTTAGTAAATGACAGAACTGTTTATGAGGATTCATGGACATGTTTTATTTTTTAGATCAGAGGGTGCGCTCATATTATTTTTCTTCACTGAAAGTACTCAATTATACCTGTTTACCTAAAAATTCAAGAACATTGTAATTTCATAAAGCCGGTTCTCCAAGACCTAGACTTTGAGGATAATTTTTTTAATAGGATATGAAAGCACCAAGTCTCTATTTTATTTAAATGCTTCAAATGGAAAATCAAGTGTTGATCAATTAATTGGTATATCTACAGGGCCATTTTATGCATAAAGTGAACCGACTTCTTTACTATTTAAACATACAGAATAGTCACAAGACATAATTTTTTCCTAGTCACATGAAACAAAACAGCCCAGGCAATAGTATAATGGTAAAAACACTTAAAAAGCAAAAAGATGGTGCACAATAAAGCCAGTGCACCAATTATACAAAATTTTTCAATTTACAATCTGGGAAATTTGTGTCTTGTTCACTGTCATCCTTGGGAGGTTATTTAGTTTGTTAATACCATAAGGGGTGGAATGATATAACTTTTATACATATTCAGACGTCTTAACTTGCCGTTGAGGTTGCATATTTAGACGTCAGTCAGTGTTCCTTTGTTTAAATGTCAATCTTAAAGAATCTGGAGGGGGGGGGGATTAGGCGAGTCATATGCCTACGCAAGGGCAGGTAAAATATCGATTAATTTTTTTCCCTACTAATTTTCCTTTTTTATTGAATTTGAGAATTTTTTATAACCATATGCATACAATAAAGATAAAACCTGAATCAAATGACTCAGAAATTGATTGAAATTAACCCATCAAAATAGTAAAATTTAATAACCGTAAAAATGAAAGAAATGGTATGTTAATACATGTACTATATTTTTATGAAGAGTGGGTCTTCGTATCATTTTTTTGGTAAAGAAATATTGAAAGGGTGTGAAAGTATGTATCTCTCACCATTTAAAAAAATGGAACGAAACTCCACTTATATCAAAAACATTAGTTTACCAACTTAAATTTCGGAACATGTTCTCAAAAACTCAAAGTCCAAATGTGTGTTTGCTATTATACATCTAGAACTGTTTGCTATTAAAAGGGCAATGTATATGCGTCTTCGTGGCTCAGTGGTCAGAGCGGCGGTGTTGTAGCACCCAGTTAATTGTCGTGAGTGTTCGAATCAAACTATTATAATTTTTTTTAGTTCGGGTTGAATTAGATAAATATGATATATTTCTTCAATGAAAACAAAATACTAGTAAATAAATAAATAAAACAGTAAATTTTTTTACGGTCAATAAATATATTTCCTAGAATAAACAAGTGTTCAAGATATATAACATTTTCAATTCATTCAGTTCGAGAATACATTACATGATTGAAACGTAAACAGTCATGGGTTGACCAGCACGACATGACTGTTCTTGATAAAACAATTAACATGCAGTATGAAAAGCATCACACATTAAAAAATACTATAACGATAACTGCAAGGTTTAAAAATATAGATGTTGTCTTTTGGACAGTGCTGTGCAAATTTTATATATTTAGGTAAATCGTAAGACTATGAAAGTTCCGATATGTTTAAGAGCTACAAAACCCATGAGGGCATATGACCCCCCCCCCCCCTGCCCCGTTCCTGCAGATTGTTTACAAAAATATAATTGTAGATGGAATCATTATTTGTATTGGCTGTGGAAAGAAGCTTGGTGAACAATTTCTTAGCGGAAGAAACATCAGTAAAGCCGAGACCATTTGTCAATATGGACATGGTCCCAACGATCATATTGATAATGATAAAGTATTAGACGCTGATTCAAGAGGTGAGGACAGATGTGTGAATTCATTATTCACATAAAATTTATATAATTACCGAGAGGAGTAAATAAGATATGTTTCGACTGGTCAGTCTATCTGCTTTTCAGTTAAATTATCGAGGAATTTTTACTGAAAGATCAAATAATAAATTGATAATTGATTATTCATGTATTATATAATAATTATGGATAAATTAGGGAACAAATGAAGGTTGTCCTATTTCTAGTACCACTTTATAGTTAATGTTGTTTTCTTGTAACAAAAAATGAAGTCAGGTTTAATTTCATTGAATCAAAATTCAACCACTTTGAAATATTTTTAACTTCTTTAAAACTTCAACATTTTCTAGATCAAGGAGGAATTGGAAAGAACAATATCAATCCTTTACCAGACGAACTATCTGAAATACGATTAGGTTGCACCCAAGTATGGGAGCATACAGAAACAGAAACAGGTTGTATTCCTGTATTCGATGACACACGGTTCACTTTCTACGCCAATACATTCCTGTTAGAAAATTCAAAATCTACTAAATTTGTGAAAAAGGTATTTGTTTTTTTTTCAGACGAAAGAAGTTTGGAATATGAATACGAAAAGAAAGATGTATTTTTCAGCAAAGTTTCGAGACTATTGGAACTTCGTGAGTGATTTAGAAATCGCCCTTCTTTGTGTTATTTTTCTGCCATACATGTAAAATAGATAAAATATATTGATTGATATATATTGTTTAACTTCCAGTTCGATATTTTTTCACACAAGTATAAATATACAGAGACCATCAGAATATACCGTTTACGGATTTCAAAGAACAAGGTTCACTTTTGCCTTATTTGGCCCTGTGAATTTCTGATAAACTGAAACTGCATAGTTTGAATTAACAATGCATTAAATATCACTTAGATCTTTGGTGACTGCATATTTATCATTAATGACGTCATTTTCTGGCTATTCAATGCATTATGACGTCACGAAATGCATCAATTTCCTCATATTCTGAAAAAGTCTATAAAAACGGCCAATTTTCAAAGCTATTTCTTTGATATTTAATGTAGAGTGCAACCTCTGATCTAAAATATGTAACTAGTAAATGATAGAACTGTTTCTGAGGATTAATGGACATGTCTTATTTTTTAGATCAGAGATTGCGCTCATATTATTTTTCTTCACTGAGAGTACTCAGTCATAACTGTTTACCTAAAAATTCAAGAACATTGCAATTTCATAAAGCCAGTTCTCCTAGACCTGGACTTTTAGAAGAAATTTTTTAATAGGAAATGAAAGCACCAAGTCTCTATTTTATTTTAATGATTCAAATAGAAAATCAAGTGTTGATCAATTAATTGGTATATCTACAGGGCCATTTTATGCATAAAATGAACCGACAGGCATGTTCATGAAACTTTTCTAAGATTTGTCTTAGGAAGAAATTTAGGAACATCCTAGGATCAACGTAGGACATTATCTCAAGATGTATCTCGACAGTGAATTAGGAACATCTTAGGTTAGGACATCCTAATTTACAATGAACACTTGTTTCTTAAACATTTATCGATAAATAAATAATTTTGGAGACATTTTACGGGAAAGAAATTACATAACATTAAAAAGGGAAATCCATTTACATGTCCTTGTGACCTTAGTATATTTTAATGGTTGCATTTTTTTTTAACCTCTCAGTGATCTTTTTTTTATTATGATTATGATATGAATTTTTATAAAAGTTCATTTCATTTTTTGATAAATAAGCTGATTCAAAATAAAACGATTTTGTAGGACACGAAAAAAGTAATTTAAAGCCAAATTTTATTCTTGAATATTGAATCTCTCAATACCTTACGTAGTTTAAATATTTGAATGACATTTTTTTTTAAGTTTTGTATGTTCTCCCAACCGGTTAATTAAAAAGTTAGAACAAGTCAATAGTTTCATGGTGTCATAATAGCACATATTATGCTAGCAAATCGAGAGGTCCTTATTTTCCAAAGGCAAGGTTATTGCTATTAATCTTTGATGGAAGTTTTGATAAATGACGAATATGAATATCGCAAAAGGTCATGTTAGAATGATCATAACTTGTACTGAATCTTTATCTGAAGACCAGTCATTAGCATATGAAAGAGAGGGTATTTGTTTCCATATTCATACAATGTATTAATATGACATTTTAAATATAAGAATTGGTGGGGTGGCGGTCATAATACAACGTATGAGATGAATGTCTTTGACAGTGACATAACAACGGTCATGAAATGGGGAAGGGGGCGATAAAAAAATTCAACTTACCTGGGAAAACTTGAAAATCAAAAAAAGGGAAAGAATATTCTCCAAACCATCTTCGCTAGCCAAGGGTGTCTGATACGCTACTCTTCATGAGGAGAGTATATAGCGTATCAGAAACCCTTGGCTAACGAAGATGTGTCCGAACTCGAAAATCCTAATTTAGAGAGTGATAGAGAGGGCAGGGTCAAGGTTTCAACTTCTTTCATTACCCTTTTTTCATTCAAACATTACCCTCATTATAATGACATTGTTTGTCTTCATTTTCTTTGTACTAGTATTTGAGCAGATCGATTAATAATAAAAGGGTTTTTGCCCCACCCCACCCCCCTCTTCACACTTCATCGCCCGAGGAGCGTTGTATTATAATTATTTCAACAACTAATACCGAACATTTTCATTATAATAATATCCAGAATTTGTATTAGGTAATAACCGGAACAGCTCATTCGAAATTTACAGCATATATGAAAAGAGGCCCATGGGTAACATTTCTTGTTTTATTATTTGTGTAAAACATCTTCAGCTCATAAACAGACTGCTGAAAAACAAGAAATTGTTGCTTATACTTGCAATGCCCAAAATCATAAGCATCAAACTTAGGATGATCTTAGGACAGGTATTATGTTGTCCTAAAGTTAGGAAAAACTTAGGAAAGTTCCTAAATTTAGGAAAGCTTCGAGAACCTGACTTAAGACTAGGACATTTCCTAAGACGTTCTTAGGACACACCATAACCCTAAGATAGCTTCGTGAACATGCCTGCGACTTCTTTAGACCTTTACTCGGCACTCAAGTACTTGGCGAGTGAACAATTTCTACCTATTTTTTATTATTGACTTATAAAATAAAAATATAACGAAAATCATAATTCACAAAAGAAAAGAAACGTGTAGAGATAATGAACAGCAGGCATGTTCACGAAGTTATCTTACGACTATTAAATTATACTGTGACAAATCTTGTGTCCTAAAGAAAGTCTTAGGAAATGTCCTAGCTAGTCTTAAGTCAGTTTTTCGAAGCTTTTCTAAAGGATGAGGTGATATAACAGCTATCTGGGGCCCCCTTTTCTACAACGAATTATATTTAATTTACAGCGATTTTGATAGTTTTCGAACATGAGTGAATAAATACGATGCCTTTTGAATACATTGTGTAGTTTCAATTGTTTCAGCATATTTCATTTCTAAGGAGTACTGCATTATTTATGATATTTTAGACCCTTATCGAAAACATTGTCCAATCCGATGACAGAACGAAAAACATGCTGGGTCACTACATGCTTACATTTAATCACAGACATGTGGTTTAGGTCAGTACGCGAGTTTCGAGATTGTAACTTTCCTACGATGGAGGTGCAAAAAGTATCCATTTCAGCATGAGGGTGGGACAGGTTGCTTCTGTATACAAACGTGCATGAATAAATGAACGACATTTATGGCTTTTAGAATCTATTAAATGTTATAGAAAGATAATGATGTTAAGCAGTGATGGATTTAATGATTATTTCAAGCTCAACTATGCATATTTGCAATTTTACTTTGAATTATAGGGTACTTGAAAACGAAAGAAACTTTGTAATCTTTATAAAAAGTAATCGATTTTCTTGATTGTACAAACATTTCTAAACAATTGGTGTTTTTTAAAAGTTACAATAAGGAAGGAAATCAATATGTAATTTAGACTGCCGAATTGAAATGATCAGATGCACCGTATTTATTAGAGGTCTATATCTCTTCCCTCGTCTAAAAAGTCTCACATCCACTGATATTTTCTCTTTGTTATGAATTTTTTGCTTTAAAAATTGAAATCTTTTCATTAATTCGGTCATTCTCGAGTTGTAGAGTACATCCTTTCAATCAAGTGACGATAAACCAGTAGATTATCTGTATCGATATATCCAATATATATAAATAATAAATATCTGTCCCATCTGTCTGTTTACGCGGCAACGAAACCCTTCCTCAACGAAAGAGCGCAACAAGGAAGGAAATAATCTCAAAACTTGCGCATGCGTATTAAGGTTTTGTCAAAGGTCAACATGTCTAAAAAATTATTTTTACAATAGCTCCAAAACTACGTGTGGTTTAAAGTCAAAACGTTTACAGTTTATAAATATATCATTGACTAATAGATAGAAAGTATCACTTGATAACAAAAAAATTAAAAAAGATATTTTTTGAGAAAAATTGTATCAGAAAATGTGCATATTTAAAGAAAAATGCACCTGCCTAATTCTGTCCTTTTTGTGAAAACCAACATTGTAGAAATAATATATGTTTATCATTGAAGGGCAAGTTGGACGTGAATGGTCTCTGAAAGGCATGACAGCATGACATGTATTAAGACAAGACCCCTATAGAATATGCCATTTGCAATGTACTTTCACTTTCAAGTCTTAAGGGGGATGTACAAGCCATATTGGATCTAGTCTGGTGTAAAATAAGAAATACCAAGAATGCGCTTAATACTCTACTAAACTAGCCCAAAGTTACTCAAAGTGCTAATGCATTAATTACCTACTGTTAGAGACCAAAATTAGTGAATAATTAAATTGATTTTGTTTTAATTGGGAGGGAATTAATCATGTTAGAACTGCGCAGCTACAGCATTCACGAGATAAAAAATGCATTGAAAATGGTGTTCACAGGATGAAAATCCACCATTCAGTCGACTGAATGGTGGCTGAATGGCCACTGAATGGTCACTGAAAGGTCACTGAAAAGACCTTTTCCCGTGACCTTTCCGTGATCATTCAGTTACCATTCAGTCGACTGAATGGCACATACATTTCAGTGACCTTTCCGTGATCATTCAGTTGAATCTTTTTATTGAATAATCGGCTTATTTTTTTACCTAAAAATTTTATTTCACTTTTTCCTGGCATAAAAGCATTCAATGTATCTAATTCCGAATAAAAAAAAAAGAAAAAAATTAATACAAGAAAAAAAAAATTGCTCCCATGCCCAGAATCGAACCCTGGTCTCCTGCTTAGGGGTCCGCCACCTTATCAATTACGCTACGACTTCTTGTTGAGAAATAAGGATTTATAATCAATAAATTTATAGAAATCGATGGAACAATCAGTTCACCTGTTGTATCGAGGAGCTGCGATGTGTATATATCTTGTATATCTTTTGTATATTCTATGTTAGTTGCGCGGATTTTGGGGACAGACTAATTAATTACACATCTCCTATCGGGATGATGACAATTATCAGAGACGGGCACCTGTTCCTGTGTCAAAGATTTAAGATCGTTGTAAATTCTCTATCTAGAAACTTAGTAGAATGATTTTATTAAAGCAATATCATGCTAGCATTTAGAAAGCTAAAATCTCCTATATATTTTTTTTCTACAAGAGGCATGTATAAACGATTTATTTGTTCTTGTAATTAAAAATGAATTTAAAATAATGTCTTTCAAAAATTAAATATCCTGCAGTTTTGACAATGACATAATTAAAGAAACGAAATTGATCAGTAATACTTGCGATCTTCCAGAAATGGTTTAAATAATATAAATTCTGTATAATCAATCAAAACTATATATTTCCATGAAAAAATACACGTATATGCACTATAGAATGTTATGCATTTACTTAAATTTTTAATCGGTTATCGGATCATCATTTTTTATCACTTGAAGAATTTTTGTTTTCTAAATGTATGTAGAAAATTAAAAATCATTTTGAATAAGTCTCACATATTTTATAAAAATATAATAATTACTTAGACATATTTTAAGGTACCCGAATTTGATCACGATAAGTAAAAAAAAAACACAATTAAGATTGAATAATAAATCTTTATTCAAAATATTGCTTTCTTGTTAAGGAATACGCTAGTGAAAAAATTGCTAAATTGAGACTTAAATATCACTGAAAGGTGGCGGAAAGGTCACTGAAAGACGACATAAAGGTTACTGAAAGTCGAGGGAATGGTCACTGAAAGACGACAGAAAGGTTACTGAAAGTCGACGGAATGGTCACTGAAAAACGACAGAAAGGTCACTGAAAGTCGACGGAATGGTCACTGAAAGACGATGGAAAGGTCACTGAAAGTTGATGGAAAGTCCACTGAAAGTTGACGAAAATGTGTCCGCTGAATGGTGACTGAAAGGTATCTGAAATGTGACTGAAAGGCATTTGAAAGGTCACTGAAATGTATGTGCCATTCAGTGGCTGAATGGCCACTGAAAAGTTACTGAAAGCCGCCTTTCAGTTTTAACTGAAAGGTCTTGTTTCTTCCTGTGGTTACTTGGATTCTTTGATAATATGGCTACAACCATTTGTTTCGCTTTTTACTTGTCATTATCCATAATTCTTGAAAATTTGATTTTTCATATGGATGTCTTCCTGAGACCATGTGTTTTTTTTCGTCCGTCATTCCTCTGTCACACTGAGTTCGAATAACATTGGTTTTAGAATAAATGCGGCCATAATAAAATCAAGACAAGAAATTACTAAGTAAAAATCATTAAGTTATATTACTAGCTACTTTTATTTGTCGCAACGCATCGTCTGATTAATGAAAAAACACGATTTTAACCGCACTCCAGCAAATCGGGAAAAACTGATCTGTTCAAAGCTCGAGATTCCTCGTAAATATCACTCCACTGAGCAATTGGTTGGCATGTGGGTATATCACCTGAGGATAGATGCGTTTATTACCATGATTATATTTAATTTTTCATGGAACAAGTCTTGATAAATTGTTGGTTTCTTTAAAACTTAAGAAAAAAGATAAAAAATGTCCTAAATATATGTGTTTATCATGAGTCTTTTTTTCTGTGGCGATAGAAGTTATTTTCAGATGGGGCACTGCAAGGAGGATGCTTAGCATTTAATTTGAAAATGTTAAACAATATGCGGTGCATGAGAAACGAATTGTAATTACATGCCTTACATTCGAAAAGTTAGTACATATGTTTATTTTGTTTAGCAGTTAGATAGAAAAAATAGGCAGTTATAGGATCTCCTTCAGGCACCTCACATAAATAGCTAGATTGTTTGCAATGACCCACAAATTGTATGGAGTAATGTTTGGACATAAAAACACATCATGTCTCATTTTGTTGACAACGTTGTAAGCCCTCGCTCATTGAACATACGAAGCTTGATAAAATAAATTGAGTTGTTTCTTTGAAATTCAGAAGCGAGCACAATGTTTGCAAAGAAATGTTAATTGCATATGCTATGTCTATCTTCCACAAAAAAGTGAGAGGATACCCCCCCCCCGAAAATTCTATGTTTGTTTTTCAAAATAGTGCCAAAGTTTCACAAATTTTGCATTATTATGTGATGGAATATGTACTAGCTGTATAAGACCACTTGTTATAAACATATTATTTGGTTGCCCTATCTCCCGATTTACTGCAAATGGCCCGACTCATTTTTTTTTTACATCCCGTGACACTGTTTTTTTTCTTTTTCTTACGTCAACAAATATCTTAAGATTTTAAGGATTTTTTTTTCTCACCTATAAATACGGACCCAATATAATTTTCCCCTTAGTTGGGAAGACCACCAAACGTCAATTTAAAGATGTCATAAAATATTTAATTATTATGTTGATTTTTTGTTTACTTTGTAAAATTGTGATTTTGACAATATGGGCAAATAGAAAAAAAGTTTTTTTTATTCATTAAATCTCCTAACCCACTCTGAATGATTTAATTCCTTTTCAAATGTTGCTCCGCTGTAATGAAAATTGTAAATGTTTATTTGACACAGTATACGAGGGGTGATCAAAAAGTAAATGATATCTTAGGTATTTGATAGTTATATTATTGTTGAAATATTCAAGTATTTTTCTAAATGTAAATTGGAGGTCTTTGATTAGCATATTGCATAATTAAAAACACATCCCTTAATTTTCAAACTTGCTTTCACCGGGCAACATAACAAGTATCATATTTAACCATCTGCCTTCCTTCACTAAAACGATCTATCCAATCATTGATTGAAATTTGTCTTAATAAACTGTGAACAAATTCTTATACGCTACTTCAAAGGCACTTCTAAGATATACATGTACCATAAATATTATAGTCGTTTGTTGAACGAGTTCCAATGAGACAACCATTTTTCGTCACAAGTACCTGCATAATGACGTCATTTTCACATTGTGACGTCACAATAAAGGAGCAAGACTTTATTCAGCATATGCTAGTTATAGAACTTGTATATGCTTATGTGTGCACCAAATTTGTCTCTAATCTGAATTGTGGTTTTGTACATATAGAGATAGTTCGCGAAATTGATCACCCCTCGTACTAGTAGGTACTAAATCAAGGTCATTCATATCAATTTTGTGTCTAATTTCTTTGTGTTTCATTGGTGATAATTAAAATTTTGATAGATAATATGAGTTATCTGTGGCAAACTACAAACTCTTAATTTTTAATTTTGATGGTGCTCATTTTTCCTTACCTGGAATCAAAGAGTTTAAGATTTTTTGTATCAATACGTACACTATTTAATAACTGTTCGATAATAATACTAAATAAATTACTTTAAGCCACATTATAACATATTTCCTCTTTTAAAAGTGTTCATATAATTTGAAATATTTTGCAACTGTAATTCTCTTCGATCTATATTTAAAGATTGTTATGTCTCTCCATATTAAGAAGAGGTCTGGAAAACAAAATTCTTTGCTAAAAATAGACCACGTGCTGCTATCCATGAACTACTTTCATGATTCTTTACACTCTTTTTAAAGACAACGGTGCCTTGATTTGAACTTGAAATTATCATTTAAAAGTGCAAAATTTAGACATTTTCTCAACAAATGGTTGTAGAGAGAATATTAATGCACAGTTTGCAAATTTTTGGGGATTTTTTTAAGGCTCTGCTGAATTCTGTAGCTGCACAGTTCTAAGGAACATATCAAAAAGCATTTTTCTGCAAAAGTATAGATGATATATGCACAATATGCATTCTGTTATGCATATTTATTGTATCTTTATCACAAGGAATTAAAATTTGATCAAAATATAATGTATTTTTGCCATTTGAAGAAATGTTTACATTTTGTTGTCACCCTACTAAAGGTGACCGGACATCCCCCTTAACTTTTGGACAAAATAAACAGGGAAAACAACTTTCCAGAGGCTAACCAAGTCCAACTTGCCCTTCATTGATAAACATATTTTGTTTCTGCAATGATGGTTTTCATTAAGAGCACGGAATTTATTAGGTGTATTTTTTGAAAATATATGCATTTTTAAGAAGAATATTTCTCACATAATATTATTCAAAGTATTTTTTTTTATCAAGTGATACTTTTTATCTGTTAATCAATGAAAAATTTATAAACTGTAAAAGTTTTAAATTTATACCTCACATAGTTTTAGGGCTATTGTAAAAATAAATTTTTGGACATGTTGACCTTTGACGAAACCTTAACCTTTTATCCTCTTCTACATTTCAAACATTTAATTGTCAACCAAGGCTGATTATACTTAATAATACGCAAAGCTTCTAAGCGTTCAAGGCTTTGGGTCAAGAAATACACATAATACTTGTAATATTCAATGATACATGTAGACATATGGGTAGCGAATTACCTAACAAACACTTTACAAAACTTTGAAATGCTAATATTTATCAATAAATGTTTTGTTATTGTGATATCGGAAATAGTACATATATAAATCCGTGTCTAATCTGTGGCTCGAATGCATTAAACATATTTATAACAAACCAGGTAAAACAAACTTTTTTCAAAGCACGAAATCTCATTAGTATTATTGTGGTACTCACTCATAACGCATCTCATTCAGCCGATTCGTCAGTTAGAAAGTTTTGCCGGTTCCTGGATAAGCATATGAATTACTAACAATTAGAATGTCGTAACTTAAGATCTTCCTACATGAAAGTTAAGGTCGAAATTCATCTTATGATATGTCTTAAGTTGATCTTAGGATGTTCCTAACTTTCTTCCAAAATCATATCTTAGGAACAATTTTGGGACAAATCTTAGGAAAGTTTCATAAATATGCCTGTGTATTCGAGCTCAAAAGTCCATTTAATTTAAACAATCTAAAATAGCAGAGGAGTAAACAGAGACCTCCAAAAAATTCGAGGTTGAATCAGAAGCGATTGAGAATTGAGCATCCCTTGCCGACCGGTCCCACCCGCCGCGTGCTCCATGTTATGTTCGGGAGAAAAAGGAAAAATCAACGGACAACTCAGTGTGTAAATAATGGCCTCACAATCAATTTGAAACAAGTCAGTCAGCATTTGCATTAATGATAAATTGTATTTTGCTAATAAATTCCACATTCAACGGCAACATATTCAATTTTTCAGCTTAAAGTCGGTTAATCCGAAACAGGCACATTTTATCTTACGTACTTCATTACATAGATTATATATAAAAATAAATTATACGATTGATTTAAAAGTTTATTACAACAATCCTTACAAGGAAACATAGATCAAATCTTTATTGACAAACAAGTTCCTGACAGGAAGTTAAGATCTGTTGTGAAGTCACCTTGAAAAAAGTTAATATATCGGTTATATCTAATTATGAAGATGATTTAAACCCGAGTACTTTATTTTATTTGTAGAACTTAAGTCAAAATACATCTTTTAAAAATTAAGAAATTAATTAATATAATCCAAAGTAATTTTTATATTAATATGCATATTTAAAGAATAAAGGGAAATCAGACATTTTTAAAGATTTTTTTTAGGAAGTTCAGTAATGAAGGCCAAAATATTGCCCGTGTACAGGTATAAGTACTTTGTAGTGAAAAAAGAAAATGCTTGGGTTTGTTCATCATGAGATATAAGCGATAAATTTTAATTTTTCGAAGGTGATTTTACGCGATATAAACAAAGGATTATTTTTTGTATGACCTAACCAAAATTATTTTATTAACTTTTGAATTTTGATATCTTTTAAAAGAAAAAGACTTTGGGGATATAATTTGACAAATGTTGAAACAATTTATGGATATTTATTTTTCAAGAAGAAAAACGAAATATATTTTCTTTTTCTCGATTAGAATCGGACTAAGCGGCTTTATTATTTTTTTTTGTTTCTCTTCACCTCTATCTTTTCGTTAGACTGTATCATGGGCTGTCATAATTGAATGTTCAAAACTTCATACCTAAACAATACACTGTAGTGAGATTTTCACTTGAATTCAACAATTTTTTTGGAGAGAAAGATTGAAACTTCTCAGTTTTTTTTTAACAACAATCTTCCTGTAGGAAAGACAAATTTCAAGTTTTGTCGCACTTAAAAAGATCTTAACACGATGGCAAAATATGATCTTGATATTCTAATATTCATTTATTCCTATTTGCAAATCATTTCCAAAGATGAGCTTATTGAAAATATTATTTTAAATGAATAATTAGTGTAAAATGGATAGCGTGACCGAATTTCTAGCAAAAGCGATATCAAAGAAGAATAAGTGAAACTGATAGATATATTTTGTTAATCGACAGATGTCCATATTCGTTTTTTGTGTATTAAGTGATCTAAATGTTCTACATTGTACAGATAACGAATAGAAATCAAGTTCAAAATTTAATTGAACAACTCAGGAATAAAAAGGTACATGTATACCTATCGAACAAAAAGTATCACCGAGGAAAGTTTGTTGTTAAAATAAAACATCAATTAGTCATCAAAATATTGCACATATCCTTTTTATAGGTTATACATATATAATCTCAAGACAAAACGTAGCTCATGCATACATGTACGCTGAAACACCACCGCTTTGACTTCACATGAATGAACAAAATAAAAAGTAAATCAATCTATACAGATCAATAGCGATCAAGATGTGAAATTTCTATAGGTTGGTCTCGATCTTAATTTCAAATTTATTTTTCAATGCCAAATACCTCTAAAATTGCCATATTGCGGTATAAATACACATTGGTGCAGATGGATCATAGGCGCAGATACCGGGTAATTTTTTCGGTAAAAAAATAGCAATGTTTAGATTGCTAGTATTTCTTTGGATGTTTAGTCATCAGTTTTTAGTATAAAAATTTAATGTCCTGTTATGAAAAGTTATGAAATTGACTTTCACAATAGTTTAGTAGATGAATATGATAAATCATTAAAGAATATCATATGGCATTGAGGAGGACCTTTCTAGAAAAATATTATTAATTAATTTGTTGCAATTATGAGTTTAATGCAAAAAAGCCTCCAAATGACTCATTTCTGTGCTAATTTTCATTTAGAAAATAGTGTCTGCCAGCGTCGCCCACTTTTATTTTTGAATATATAATGTAAACTGCTATGAAAAATCACATATCTCAAAATCTTTCTGGGCAACAGTAACAGAGTTATCTTTAGAAAGAAAATTCTTTTTAAGAAAATAAGGGAAAATACACAAGTTAATGATGTCACAATTAGCATTTAGGAGGTCATATGAGAAAAACGATTTGTGTATTCTTACTGCAGGGAATTCCTATGATTCAGAAAAGATGAATTTTGATTTCTTATATCACTTTCATATTTTAGAAAAATATACGGCTTAATTTATATTGAAACTGTACCCCGTTCTTTAATTATTGCAGTGCAAATCTACCGGGATACCAGGACCGATGAAATAGGAACCCTAACTAATGAAATTCAACGAATGTTTGACCAGATCAAAGAATGTAAAACAACATATAACATGCATATAATATATTATTGAGTTAGTGGTGTGTGTGAAAAGAATCTGCTTTTAAAGATTATATTATATATACTTAGAATATCTTATATTGACAATTGAAGGAGTGAAGTTTCAATTATAAGTTTTTACTTTCACAACTGGAATGAGTAATCACCTGTTAATGTGTATTTTTTTTTTATTTTTTTTTTGCTGAAACATGAATTATTAGAATAATGAATTAAGACTCCTCATTGCTCTGTAATTTTAGAAATAATAAACATAATGAACCGTTTTATTTTACCGATGTCCAGGATTTAATTACCCCTTTTCGTTGTTACATGTACAATTTTGCACTAAAAATATTTATACACTAGATTTCATGGAATTATTTTAACAAGTGATCAGTTAACTTTTTTTTTTACAGTTGATGAATCAATGAGGGAATTATTTGCAATTTTCAAGACTGTAACAGTTTATAACAAATAACTGTACCTGTTTTCTCTTGGATTATCTCGAAAGGTGAATCAGGTGACGTAGGAAAGGAGAACATGTTTGATATACAGTCCTAATAAATTTATTCATCATATAATTTGTTCTTGTTTTTTGTATGCAAGGAGTTTGATTTAACAGTGTTTTAAAAAGTCAGTTGTGGCAAAGCTGGTTTCAACGCACGAGGTAAGTTTCGAAAGGATGACCGCTCTTAACAACAGGTCTTGAGTCTTTTTTTACATAACAAAACTCTGCATGTGTGTATAAGCCAAAATGCAAAGGTCATACGCATTCCGTATGGAAATATGATTGAGAATTCGGTTCATGTATTATTTTTGCGACTAATTTACATACTTAGAACATTGTCGGTACACACCCCACCCTAACCATCATTCCTCATTATTGATAAATGCTTATACCATTTCATCTGACTTTGTGGGCAGAATATGTATTTCATAATACTTATGTAAATACATTGCTGTCCATCCTAATTGTTTCTGCAATAAGAGAAAGAGTTTATGAAGGATATGGCGATGACAAACAGTGTTCAATATCAAAAAACTGTACAAAATAGGAAAAGCAATTACGGCAAGATGGGATCAAGTGCCATGGAGGAATGATCATCCCCTGCCGACTGATTACACCCGCCGTGTGCTCCTTGTCATGATAAGGAAATAACGGAAAAATCTATCGTCAATTCTGTGTATCAATAATGTTCTAACAATTCGTATGAAAATCGTCAGTCAGCATTTAACTCAATGATAAATTACATTTGCTGACAACGTACTGTAATTGTATCGACCATAAACCTTACGAATTGATGACTTTAAAAGAGACTGCTGATAATCTTGTTTCATCAACTTGTTTGTCATAAATTTTACTCGTTTTAGAAATTGTTTATAAACGTGGAGTATGCTCTTGCGTATCGAATCAACTGAGAGATATAAAATCCGTATGCAGGTAATGAAAGTATATTGCTGCATAAATAAGGTAAGTTGACGATAGAAAAGATAGAAAAGTTAAAATTATAAAATTAAACTAGAGCCGAGCTCGTTGCAAAGCAACGAGTAGGTCTTCCGTCGGAGCTACGGACAGAGAAATGACCTTGAGTCAAGGTCATGCCACGTTCTAATGTTAAAGCAATCTTTTAAGGGTAGATGTCATCTTATTATGTTTTACTATTAAAAAAAGGATAGTAAAGGAATGTTTGCGACCTTGACCTTTTCAAAATGACTTTGGGTCACACCATGACACACGCTGGTGATGAGCATATCCCATTTGTGTGCTACCGTATTGACAAATTCACACATGTTTTTTTTTTCAAACAATGCATCCAGCCAAAATATCGTATTCTAAATGACCTTGATTCAAGGCCTTAACACACTGCATGATTTAAGCCATACCTTTTTTTTAGATAGGCCTTGTCACAGCTAATATACACGTGAAAAAAAGTTATGGTCAATTTTAAGCAATGTTTAAATTTTGGAAAAGTCGGATAAACTTCAAGGTCAAAGATCATGATATACTAGTATTTGAAATTATTTTATCACAGGTTACGTACATGTCATGTTTGTGTAATATGAAAGCCTTATCTCTCCTCATTAAAAAGTTTTGATCA